>NC_135223.1:22898368-23203368 GCF_052324685.1 Brachyhypopomus gauderio | reverse complement strand
GTTTATTGAAAGGTTTAAAGTTTCTATAACGCCAGGTTAAGAGTAAATAGTAAAAAGTTTTATAAATGGTGTAAATGGTTTTAACGGTACATTAAGTGTTCTTGCCATTTGTCTGTGTTTTTGGCTCCCTGCTGGTCACGTGGGTAAACAGTAAACAGGAAGTTCCAAGGTTGTCACAGTAACAAGGCCTCCGCTCCTCTAGACATCACGTAACAGTCCCCGCCGCGTCCTCGTCTCACGTGTGAGCCGTGCGTGCAGTCACTGGGGCTCAGCTCCATCGCCCCCACGCCCCCAGGAAACGTGGGCCTCCTCACGAGCCCTTTTCATTCCTCAGCTGAACCTTGCATCATTTTTTTCAATTAGTCTGACCTTGTTCTTACACTGCCTTGCAAAATGCCTCAGGATGAAGGTGGGTAAATATGTACAGGAGAATAGATAAAAAAATATCTTGAATCTCATCCTGTTAAAGGATTTCTCTCCCCTGATCTCTCAGATGTGCAGTGCAGCAGAGATGCTTCACTGAAGGCTGTTGGGAAGAGCCGTAATGCCATATTGTTTCACTTAACATGACTTATTTTTGGGCCAGACTGTTTCAAAGCAGCATGGACTAGCATGGAGAGAAAGAGAAGTACGCATAGGTAATCAAATGTTAAGAATTGATTTGTCAATACTTAGGACACATGTATTGCCAAAAATTGCCTTTAAGGTTTATTAATTTTCTCATTTCCCAGTTTTCCCCTTGCACATCTCAAAACTTCTGTGCCGAAACCCCGACTGATTGCCAGGACTTTGTGTCGTTTAGTTGTGTGGACCTGCTCAGCAGATTCTCACCTCTCTCACTCCACATCTCAGACCTGCAGTCATCCTCCACACTTATTCCCACCACTCCATCTCCCTCCATCACTGTAGTTCTTCAGGGATCATTTCCTTCTACCGTCTCCCAGACAAGCGCGGTGATGAGGTGCACCGAAAGCGTATTGTCATTACAACGGAAAGCCAGCCATAATAATACATTTTACACAGTCAATTTCCTTCCCCATTGAGTGGTGTCCTCGTGACAACATTTTAGAAGCCTAATGGCGAGGTGTGCCCGTCTTCTCTATCTTCCTATACTTCTTAACGACATCAGGTGGCATGCTCCATCATGAAAAACGCAGAGCTGCTTCGGGTTTAAGGCAGCCGTTTGTGTGTTAAGAGGCGCGAGGGATGTGGTAGTCGGCGGAGACAGTGGGGGCCGTGGGAGAGATTGCAGCAAATGTGTTCGTTACCGCAAAAGACACAAGCGTAAAGCCCCATCTGGAAGATTGCCTCAGGCAGAATGATATAAACAAACAGCAGCCTGAAGGTAGACTGCTTTGGCTCGACGTATATAGGCAGCTTGCCTGTCCTTGCCTATTTACGTATTCCTTCATGTTAAGACCAGTGTTCCCAGGTAACCAAGCTCATTATGTGGCAACAACCCTTCTAAAAAGACTTCAGAATAAAAGCCCATTTAAAATATTTTTAAATAAACACCTTTCATATGTTAACGTAGTCTTACTCTACATCATTTCTGAAACATTAAGTGATTTGAGGCTCCCCTGGCGTCGTCCCTGAATCCCAGCATGCACCACAGCTCCCCGTGCACAAGGGCATGATTGACAGGTGAGTGAGAGGTCCTTTGTAAGCACAGCATTCTGGCTGTCACCTTCACTCCAGATAGGCAGCCAGGGCCCCATAACGAACTCGTTACCGTGGAGAAGCACGCTGTAACACCCACAGCCCAGGCAATTTTATGATTCATTTAGTCCAATAAAGGGCGTTGATTAAAGTTTACTTACTTATCAATAATGGCCTCTCTATTATTGGGCTTTGGGCTGAGGGCTGAAGGAGATTGGAGCTGATTGGTGAAGATGGAAATGTAAATGGGAGAGTGGGCGGGGCGTTGGGACAGGCAGGCACTCACCAAACACTGATGATGTGTAAGACAGGGCCTCATAGTGCCGGCGTCTTATACCATATCTGGCATCACCATTTCACGACACTGCCGAGCCATTCCTGTCTGTATATTAGAATGATGTATTATAAGACTCTGTGTGTGTGTGTGTGTGTGTGTGTGTGTGTGTGTGTGTGTGTGTGTGTGTGTGTGTGTGTGTGTGTGTGTGTGTGTGTGTGTGTGATCACAGAATACAGAATGTAGAGACTCTAGAGTCTTTAGATCTAAGAACTGCGAGCAACCAGGAGAACTAGTGGCCTGAAGGCCCAGACATCACATCTCATTAAACACACACACACACACACACACACACACACACACACAAACATACACAAACATACACATACACACACACACACACACACACACACACACACACACACACACACACACACACACACAAACATACACACACACACACACACACACAAACATACACATACACACACACACACACACACACACACACACACACACACACACACACACACACACACACACACAAACATACACACACACACACACACACACACACACACACAAACATAATACATACAGCCAGCTTGAAATAACAGATAACTCTGTCAACTTGCATCATCATCCACTCCACTGCTGTCTTAATCTGCCTTTACCCAGCTCAGTAATGAACTTAATTGAGGAGATAAATGACAAATTTCTCTTCTATTCTCTCTTCCCTTCCCTTCTCCTCTCCTCTCCTCTCCTCTCTTCTCCTCTCCTCTTCTCATCTCATCTCTTCTCCTCTATTTTCTTCTTTCCTCTTCTCCTCTCTTCTCTTCAGTGTGTTTTTCCTAAAGCCAACATTAGGGAATAATGCACTGAAGTCATCTAAGCTGTTTTCTTCTGGCTTACAGCTTGTGCTTTCTTTAGTAGTACGGGCATGTGGAAATGTCCACGTCTTTGTGTCCACATCTTTGTGTCCACGTCTTTGTGTCCTAATAAACTGCAGACTGTTTCATGCAGGAATCAAGCTGCCAAGAGGTCAGAACATGTGATATGTGTAGCAATGAACATAGATGTGTCCTGTACTAACGTACCCGACACCACCACTGAGAGTATAAACAAATGAAAACTATTCTATATTTTTCCATTGCTTCACTGTTTATAGAAATCACAGCATGTGCACACTTTTGCATGCCTGTATGCACATGCACGCAGACGTGAGCTGCTGTTTTTGTAATCAAGCTTGCCTGCGTGGGGTGGGGGGGGGGGGGGGGGGGGGGGGGTCTGCCCTGGGCTGCTGGTGTGCAGAGACCCGAGGGCGTCCAATGGGAAGGCTTCTGTTGGGTATGCCCGGACACTATTGATCAACCAGTCACTGTGGGCGGGGCGTTCAATACATTTGGTTAGCGCAGGTGTCAGGTGTGATTACAGGAAAGGAGGGGGCGTGGCCAGTGAGCTGGTCTACTCTCAGGATGTCCATGCAGGAATCTCTCACTACCACAGCTGTTCTGCCACATGATCACTCGCTGATCGCCACGGTGATCGCCACGGTGATCGCCACGGTGATGAGATATTCTGAAGCCCTCTGAGGATCGTTCATTTAGACATGGAAGAGAACAGGCTGGAATATTAACTTTCAGCACCATTTGGTGCATAAACAGACACACTCTCTCTCTCTCTCTCTCTCTCTCTCACTCTTTTATTCCATCTCTCCCTCTATCCCTCCAAGGAGATGTGGTGATTATCTGAATGCACATCATTTAATTTGCTTATCGCACCTTCCTTTAAGATAAAATGTGTTGCTCATCAATCTATGCACTGAATGTCACGACACCCACCTCTCCCACATCTCAACATGCTAATTACAGTCAGTGGCTGACACATGGACGCTACGTGTGATGTGGAAATTTGAACAAAGAACAAGCAAGGTCTTCTGGAGGTCACACGTCAACGAAGGGGCAGAAATAATTCTGCCTTAATGATTTTGGCCAGCATCACACATTATTCTGACCTACCAACAAAGGCCAGCTGCAAGGGATTTGTTGCTGAGAACAAAATTGTTTTCTGGGGTTTTTCTTCCCCCCCTTAATTCCACCGAGCCTTGGAGAAAGTGTGTTTGTGCCGAGCCGGTGGTGTTCCGCAGAGTTCCGTGACTCCCTACTGCTCCACCACTTTTTCAGGCTGTTTATGTTTCAATCAGAGGAGCCAAAGTGGTGTGACTGTGAGCAAGCCGTGCAGGCCCCTTCCCACCAATAAATACTGCGGTATCATACAGGCCAAGCCTGGCCAGACATACACAGAGCTGGCTGGAGACCCAGGGGACTGGTAGCCCAGTTTATAGTGTCATAACCTGAAATGCATATTGGGGAAAAGGGGGCTGAAGTTCCCTAAGCCACACAAGCAGGCCATACATCTCTGTCACGGGCTCCCTGTCCTTAAAGAGACCCCCCTCTGAGACTGACATTTTGTGTCTGGCTTCTCACAGCCATCCACATGTGTGTCTGATGAACAAATACATACGTGTATGCTCCTCAGTTACTCTTAGTCTGAGTATAGCGTTCATCTATATTAGCCGTGCCTTAATGCGTAGTTTTAATTGTAAATTACTCATGGTTCTGCTAACTCCTGGTTTATCCACATTCTCCGCTCATCTCCAAGTTTCATATTGTTTCCTAGTTCCAGTGTGCTATTTTACCCCCGTTGAATCAATTATAGATATGTCTTTGAAATGCCTGCCAGCATGGGGTTTTAGACTTTTATCACTGCACTGACAGTGTTTTTTGAATTTCCACTAAAAAAGAAAAAAAAGAAACTCATCACACATTCATCATACCAAAGCCTCTCATGTAGTACAGCCCGGTACTTTCCCATATAGGCCCAGTACAGCCCGGTACAGCATGGTACAAGCCTCTACCACCACACGCACAAAAGCAAAAGGACAAGGAGAAAGGCTGAGACAGTGCAGGAGCTCCTCAAACACACGCCTGCTTCAGCTCACCCAGAGCTCATCACCACCCTCCCTCGGTACCTTCTTCATCCCCATTACTCACAACAGCAATGTGCAGAATCCTTGTTTTTATCACTTATTAGTAAAGTCTTAGCCTCAGTTAACTAATCTTGATGTTCTTGATAATTGATCCTACAAGTCAGTGATAAAGTCATTTACAAATATCATCTAACCTCACTTGCTTCGTGGTCTGAAGTAAAACTCTCTACTTGAACCGTCACACAGTTATTTGCTGTATTCTTTTGTATTTGGAGGAATAAAGTTGCACCATAGTTCTGCAGTGTTATGTTCCACAGTTCTGTGGGCTGCCATGAGGCTGATGAGATATCATCATCCATGAAGATGTCATCATCCATGAAGATGTCATGATGTATGGAGATATCATTATCCATCATGATGTCATCATCCATGGAGATATCATTATTCATTGGGATATAATCATATATGGAGATGCCATCATCCATGGAGATATCATGATATATGGAGATATCATTATCCATGCAGATGTCATCATCCATGAAGATGTCATCATATATGGAGATGTCATCATCCATGAAGATGTCATCATATATGGAGATATCATTATCCATGGAGATGTCATCATCACCAAGCAGATGTCAGTTTCTGCATCCTGATTGGCTGTAATGTGCGGCTGCAGCGTGCCATGCTGGGTTTGGTGGTGGAGCTGAGCTACGAGGGGCCCCTCCATCCTCCACAGTGACCTCCTTCCTCCACGCTGCACTTAACAACCCGAGAACCTCTGGAACAGCCTCTTCAGGCCTCAGCGTTTTAACAATTCATAAAACTGTTGAAATCAATCAGCAGCAAGAAGATTTATTAAACCTCTCACTGCCGGCTGGGAGAGGAAGTGAGAATGAGGCGTAAAATGTGAAAGGCGTAAAGAGTGAAAGCGTCAGGGGTAGGGCTCACATTGGCTGACACAAGGGAAAAGCAGCTTTTAAAGCATTTAGCTTTAATTTCATTCAGGAGTGACATAATTGATTTTAATGAGATGTTTATAGAGTGAAGTGGCTGTGTTGCTAAATCATTTGCCAGTCTGCCTGTCGGGCTTAGCTGAGGCTTACACTGGGGAAAAGAACACACTCCAGGTTGTGTCGCCAAAATTCAGTGAGATCTGCTTTCTCTCCCACTTCCCCTTTTCCCTTTCCTTTACATCTTTCTCTCCCACTTCCCCTTTTCCCTTTCCTTTACATCTTTCTCTTCGTCTTCCTGTTCTTCTGCTACCTCTCTCTCAGCTCTCAATCTCTCTCTCCTGTGCAATATACTACGTCACTGATATCTCTTCTACAGCGTGGATTCTAGTAAAAGTTTTGTGCAAATATGAAGTTTGCAGCCCATTTTTACATTTGTGCATTTGCTATAGTGAAAAGTTCAGTTGTGCAATACACAGATGCCTGTTCCTCCCTGCACCCTGCAGTCTGATGCCTGTTTCTCCCTGCACCCTGCAGTCTGATGCCTGTTTCTCCCTGCACCCTGCAGTCTGATGCCTGTTTCTCCCTGCACCATGCAGTCTGATGCCTGTTTCTCCCTGCACCATGCAGTCTGATGCCTGTTCCTCCCTGCACCCTGCAGTCTGATGCCTGTTTCTCCCTGCACCATGCAGTCTGATGCCTGTTTCTCCCTGCACCATGCAGTCTGATGCCTGTTTCTCCCTGCACCATGCAGTCTGATGCCTGTTCCTCCCTGCACCCTGCAGTCTGATGCCTGTTTCTCCCTCCACTTGCAGTCTGATGCCTGTTTCTCCCTGCACCATGCAGTCTGATGCCTGTTTCTCCCTGCACCATGCAGTCTGATGCCTGTTCCTCCCTGCACCCTGCAGTCTGATGCCTGTTTCTCCCTCCACTTGCAGTCTGATGCCTGTTTCTCCCTGCACCATGCAGTCTGATGCCTGTTTCTCCCTCCACTTGCAGTCTGATGCCTGTTTCTCCCTGCACCATGCAGTCTGATGCCTGTTCCTCCCTCCACTTGCAGTCTGATCTCTGTTCCTCCCTGCACCATGTTGGGCAGATACGTTGTATATACTGCTAGCCAGGCAACTGGACTCTAAAGCAAACGGATCTCCCAGGAGAGAGGCAGGCACCTTGCGAGCTTTGATTCTGCCCCAGTGTTCTGTCCCAGTCCGAGTCGTAGAGAAGAGAAGAGCAGTGTTCACTCAGTATTCAGGAGGAGGCCTTGTCTCCTGTTCTTCTGGTGTTATTACTTATTTATTATTCATCGTGCGTGCGCACCGCTCATCGACTCTGTGCCGGGACAGAGTGTGACGTGCGGTCGCTGCAGATGGGCGACGCCCCAAAGAGCCGCCGCCATCTCCTGTGAAAGTCCGACAGACACCACCTCTGAGGCTCCACGGTGGGGCCAGTCATGGCGCGCTCAGGATTGCTGGGGGAATGAGTTAGTCGAGGGCAGGGGGGTCACAATACCAGTCCTCAGCCCGGTCCTGGTACCCCACTGATTGACTGACAGGCTCGGAGTAGCAGGCAAACCATTATGAAGCCGCACTCTGCGTTAGTGGCCCAGTGATTGGCAGCCCATCAGATGTCTGTTCCTCCGCCCATCCGCCCAGCCGCGTCCAGCGGTCCTGACCAGCAGCTGGTGACCACGACCCCCACACCCCTCACCCCGCATTAGTGGTGCGGCCCGGAGGTGAGCTCTCCACCCCGCGGCACTTTCACACTCACTCCCTTTCATCAACACCCTCTCACAGGCAGATTATTAATATCACACTCTCTCCTCCCACCTGCAGCCATCAGGGAGTCTTGTCAAAAGCCGCACAGGCATGCTGGGAGTGAGGAGACTCTTTATCTGCCCGTTTCAATAGGTGTCAGCCCACAATATCTACCTCAGCTTTGTAGCTCTGTCACAAGGCAAGAATGGCACTCACGGATGAGAATTGTTCGCCGTTTTCCTAAACCTTGCGTTATAGTGATTTTTCTGGGTTTTTGTTCCATTTGCAGTAGGAAGCCGGCCGAGAATGTCCTCACAACGCGTGACATTATTGGGGTGCTCATTGTTGTTAATGATCTGTTTGTGTTTTGGGCATGACTGAGATGTGGCGTACTGGACGTTTTGCAATGGGAACGCAGTTTGTGCCGATACACGGACTGACCAAACAGACGCAGCAGAGTTGTGCCAATCTGCCCGCACTCTTCAGCCATGCTGAATTATCTTTGATTGATATCACCACAAACATGCAAAACATCCACCAGGCGATTCCAATGCACCATTACAACCGAGCTGTCTTTACCCCTAACCTCGCAGCCACACAATCAGAGAGAAAAGCTGAGAAATGACAGGTTTGGCCATGATTTATTCAACAGGACGATTTCTGGCGCACCCTCAGGCGTGATTTCCATACCAACAAATGTTGAGAGTTGTGATTGCTTTTCAATCATCCGAGACAAACACTAATTAGATTTTTTTCTTTTTGGCCTGTGGAATGGGAGGTTTCGGATATTGGAAGCACACGAGGCTTCCTGGTAGTCAGATGTCACACGCCTTCATCCGTGCCCTCTCCCTGCTCTTAATTCCATTCTACAGCTATGAGCAACTATTGTCCTTTGAGCCAGTTGGGCTTTTTGTTCTGTCTTGGTTAACATGATTTAACAGCTGGGGTCATTATTGCTCTGATGGCATTCTAGTCAGATGCACTTGAGGTACCGACTCTGGGTACCAGAACGTCACCTTTTGAAGCAGTCTAATATGGACACATCTGCACGTGTGTGTGTGTGTGCTCCTCTCTCACCAGACGGACGCGGCGCTGATGTACGACGCGGTGCACGTAGTAGCTGTGGCTGTACAACAGTCTCCTCAGATCACAGTCAGTTCCCTACAGTGCAACCGCCACAAACCCTGGCGCTTCGGCAACCGCTTCATGACCCTCATCAAAGAGGTAGTATGCCACGCCCACCACGGTCCTGCTCAGCACAGCCACACCCACCACAGCCTACCCAACACACCAACGCCACGCCCACCAGGGGCCTACTCAACACACCAATACCACACCCACCACGGGCCTACTCAACACACCAACACCACACCCACCACGGGCCTACTCAACACAGCCACGCCCACCATGGCCTACTCAACACACCAATACCACGCCCACCAGGGGCCTACTCAACACACCAATACCACAACCACCACGGGCCTACTCAACACAGCCACACCCACCACGGGCCTACTCAACACACCAACACCACACCCACCACGGGCCTACTCAACACACCAACACCACACCCACCACGGGCCTACTCAACACACCAATAACACCATGGGCCTACTCAACACACCAATACCACACCCACCACGGGCCTACTCAACACTCCAATACCACCACGGGCCTACTCAACACTCCAATACCACCACGGGCCTACTCAACACACCAATACCACACCCACCACGGGCCTACTCAACACAGCCACGCCCACCACGGGCCTATTCAACACACCAATACCACACCCACCACGGGCCTACTCAACACACCAATACCACACCCACCACGGGCCTACTCAACACACCAATACCACCACGGGCCTACTCAACACACCAATACCACACCCACCACGGGCCTACTCAACACACCAATACCACCACGTGCCTACTCAACACACCAATACCACCACAGGCCTACTCAACACACCAATACCACCACGGGCCTACTCAACACACCAATGCCACACCCAAGCATACCGGGCTTTGTTAGTTTCAAGAAATACATCTTCACTCCTCTGAACTTAGTGTTTATGACCCAGTTCAGGTACCGTCCATCCAGTTAAATGATGAACTCAACACAAATGATTTGTTTGATCTTACTGAAACATTTAGATAGCACTAGGTTTGATCCATCTGAGGTTTAATAGAGATGGGTAACGTACCTATCTGGGTTGTCTTGGCTCTCAGTACAGCATTGTGGTAGACTTGGGTCCTGTGTGACCAGATCTGGACTGGCGTCTCTGGTGTTACAGTAGTTCACATCCCAGCTGAGGTCCAGGGATCGACAAACTGCGGCGGGCACATCTGGAATAAGATCAACTATCAGCCCATCAGCTCAAACGCAATAATATGAAGCTTTGGTGGAAGCTACATTTTTGGTCTTTAAACCATGAACCATGAGTAACATATGCAGAAAGACATGCGGTCACCTCCATAATATCTCTAAGGTCATTATATACATTGCTGGCCATGAGAAACTGCTATTGTAATGTTTTCTTATCTGGCCTGCTCAGGGGATCTATAACACATTTACAATGAGTTTAGAATAGTTCTGCTAGAATCTGCTCCAAAATGAAGACTCCAATCACAAAATGAAAACCCCCATTATCTAAAATTATCTTTCAGAATGAATGAAAGATATATAGAAATATCCTATACATTTATTTTTATATTTAAATCTATATTTAAATATCTTCCTGAACTCATCCCTTTTTATTATAGAATTTGGCAAATGGATTTTACCAGAATTACTTACATATTTATCAGTATGATGGCAGGTTGTTACCTGGGAACCAAACCGAAGAGTAACATGCTCTACCTACTCGTCAAAGGGTTTAAATGAAAGAGATGATGATGATGATGATGATGATGATGATGATGATGATGATGATGATGATGATTATTATTGTGCTAGATGTTATTATAGTATACGTTATATTATTATCATACATTTTCTCATATGTGCCAGTTCTGCTATTGAAAATGGACCTTAATTCTTGGTAATTATTCTCTCCTGGGCTAGTTTCAGGAAAAGACAGGGTATCTAATCTGAGACCCCTCTGTCAGTCCGGAGCTGAGTCCTGTTGTCAGAGTGGCCAAGCCCTGAATGTATCAAACCCAGACGCATCAGCTCAGCTTGCCGCACCGGGCCAAGTTCTGACACATTAAAGCACAAAGGCCTGCTTGGCGTCTGTACTGCGGATCAGCTCAAATCTCTGCACTCGCCAGCCTGCTCTCTCTTAGGTCCTCCCTCCTCTCTCTCTTCTGTCCTCTTGTGGCTGGACAGAAACCCGGTAGTGTGGACAGCTCAGCTAGGCAAGACGACAGAGGGCCTCCTGTTTAGCCCTGGACACCTGCGCGTAGCGTGGGGCGTCTTTGAAGATGGCGGAGATGTAATCCAGCCTAACTCCCTGGATCGGTTAAGGACAGGGGTAGAGTCTGTAAGATAGAAGGGGTTTCAAGGCAGTGCACAGAAGATGAATACATTGGATTCATGTTTGTTGTATTTATAAAGTGAGATGTCTGGACAGCATTTTAAAGGCAATTAAATGAGGCAAAAAATAAATACTAACAGGACTATTACTGATAATAATTATTACTGATAATAATACTCAGCAATATTACTAATAAGACTCTGCAATAGTCAGGATCTTATTCACAGGAAATCACAGTATGAAGAAACTGCTCTTATACAACCTTGCAGGTCTCTGTGCCTCAAAACATAGGCACAAACATAGAGGAGCCGTCTCTCCGTAAATATGTGTCCTTGTGTACATGTGTGGGATATTGTGGTCATTGTGAGAGACTGAAAGCTGTATGGCTCCTGCTTTTGTGGCCTGCATGAAGGTGAGCTATACATTCCAGTGACTAACAAATCGTGCTGTTTAGTTAAAGAGGGAAGGGTTCTGCCTGGTCGTCATGATCGTTTCTCTCACACCTCCAGGCCCACTGGGATGGCTTGACCGGACGGATAAATTTCAACAAAACCAACGGCCTGAGGACGGATTTCGATCTTGATGTTATCAGCCTGAAGGAAGATGGACTGGAGAAGGTAGATCCATCTGATCACTAGTGATCACTAGAGGGCTGTGGTGCACAGAACGGTATACACTAGCCAGCCACAGGAACAGTTAGGTGCCTTGCTCAAGGGCACTTCAGTCAGGGCCTAGGGCCTTGGAATCAAACCCACGACCCTCCAGTCACAAGAGCGGTTCCCTAATCACCAGAGCATGACAGCCCAAAAACAGCAAAACCCTTCGTTATGTGCACGCCATTCTCACTTACACACTTGCGGAGCCATGTGACTGCACACTGACACTCGTAGAGTTTTGCGTTCAGCCGCCTGTGGCTTGCCGTCTGACTTCCGCGTGTGTACGCACCTCCATGAATAATTTACTCTATTAATAAAAAAACCCCTCAGAAGCCCTCCAGCCTCATGAAGGCGGAATTAAAGAGTTGATTTGCAATTACAAAATACAGCTTAGGCATTTTCTGAAGGCATCTGAAGCACTTTGTTTTGGAATGGGCGTGAGTGTGTGGTCCCTCTCTGCTCTTTCTGTGGACTCCACAGCCCTCAAGTGCATCCTCGGGAGTGGAGAGGATGCAGTCTGCTGACCCTTATCTCTGGGTGATGCAGCACCTTAACTCTTACATCACCTTAACTCTTACATCACAATAACTCTTACATCACATTAACCCTCACATCCCGTTGACCCTTACATCACCCTAACTCTTACATCACATTAACTCTTACGTCACGTTGACCCTTACATCACCTTAACTCTTACATCACAATAACTCTTACATCACCTTAACTCTTACATCACCTTAACTCTTACATCACAATAACTCTTACATCACATTAACCCTCACATCCCGTTGACCCTTACATCACAATAACTCTTACATTGCGTTGACCCTTACATCACCTTAACTCTTACATCACATTAACTCTTACATCACAATAACTCTTACATCACATTAACCCTCACATCCCGTTGACCCTTACATCACCCTAACTCTTACATCACATTAACTCTTACGTCACGTTGACCCTTACATCACCTTAACTCTTACATCACAATAACTCTTACGTCACATTAACCCTCACATCCCGTTGACCCTTACATCACCCTAACTCTTACATCACATTAACTCTTACATCACGTTGACCCTCACATCACCTTAACTCTTACATCACATTAACTCTTACATCACAATAACTCTTACATCACATTAACCCTCACATCCCGTTGACCCTTACATCACCTTAACTCTTACATCACAATAACTCTTACGTCACGTTGACCCTTACATCACCTTAACTCTTACATCACAATAACTCTTACATTGCGTTGACCCTTACATCACCTTAACTCTTACATCACAATAACTCTTACATCACATTAACCCTCACATCCCGTTGACCCTTACATCACCCTAACTCTTACATCATGTTGACCCTCACATCACGTTGACCCTCACATCACATTGACCCTTACATCACCCTAACTCTTACATCACATTAACTCTTACATCACGTTGACCCTCACATCACCTTGACCCTTACATCACGTTGACTCTTCTTACATCACAATAACTCTTACATCACGTTGACCCTTACAGCACATTAACTTTTACATCACGTTGACCCTTACATCACCTTAACTCTTACATCACAATAACTCTTACATTGCGTTGACCCTTACATCACCTTAACTCTTACATCACATTAACTCTTACATCACAATAACTCTTACATCACATTAATCCTCACATCCCGTTGACCCTTACATCACATTAACTCTTACATCACAATAACTCTTACATCACGTTGACCCTCACATCACATTGACCCTCACATCACGTTGACCCTTACATCACCCTAACTCTTACATCACATTAACTCTTACATCACAATAACTCTTACATCACGTTGACCCTCACATCACCTTGACCCTTACATCACATTAACTCATACATCACATTAACTCTTACATCATGTTGACCCTCACATCACGTTGACCCTTACATCACATTAACTCTTACATCATCCTAACTCTTACATCACATTAACTCTCACATCACGTTGACCCTTACATCACAATAACTCTTACATTAACTCTTACATCACATTTACATTTACGGCATTTAGCAGGCGCTCTTATCCAGAGGGACTTACAAAGTGCTTTGCTTCTGATCACAGAATACATCCTAGGAAATAGTACGGATAGGCCAGAATTCAAGACACCATTCAGTCAGACTAATACTAAACTACAGGAGTCAGTATCATTACCTAGTGTTTTGCAAGTTAGACATTTGCCAAGAAGCACAAATAACCATAGACAAACATACAATTTAAGAACAATGTCAAGTGGTATCATGTTAACCATTGCATCATGAAGGGTGATGTGAGCTGTGAACATGTCAGGGTATTGATGTCTTGCGGCATCTTTGCAGATTGGGACGTGGGATCCTGTGAGTGGTCTGAACATGACTGAAAGCCAGAAAGGAAAGACCGCTAATGTCACGGACTCACTGAGCAACAGAACACTATATGTGTCGACTATACTGGTAAGTGCAGTGTTTGAGGTATTTGGGGTATATCTTTTCAGGTTATTACTACATATTGTAAATTTAAAAAAGGAATTATGATCAGTTTTATGTATCTAATTTCAAACTAATGTCTAGTTTAGATGATGCTACCATCTCTGGGTTTTACAGACAGCAAATTGTCTTCTTGATAATTGATTGGACTTATTATTAGGCTTTGTGATTTGTGATCACAGATGAATTAGAATATTTAGATTTATTACTCTGTAGTATTTTATTTCAGATCATAGACTAACTTGCTACCTTATGATGATTCACTGTGACATTACAATAATGTAAGGTACTTTAGACTAAATTTGTAACATATATTGTTACATATATTATTATGTGCCTCTTGTTCAATCATGCATTTGTTTCTGAAGCACATTATAATAACATGTCCTTGTGATAAAGCACATGTGCTTCCTAAATATATGAAATAGGTGATAAATGTGCTTTGAAATGACCTCTGTTCCAGCGTTAGCTGTGTGAGGTTCTGACAGTAACATGGGAGCAACAGGGTAATGATGACAGTGATAGTTAGAGAGACACAAACAGAGAGAGCTGCTTTGAAATGGACTGTGATAGAATTACAGCAACCATGTGATCACAGGGATTAAGTGAGCAAATGAGAGTCAGGCCAAAGTCGAGCGTGCCGAGGTTGCACAGACTTTATCATTGGACGCATGTCCATCAGGGTTTCATGAATGCGCCAGAAACAAGAGTGGGAAAAACATGGAAGCATGTTTGAAGCTCCATGACAACAGCATGACTTCACAGCCTCAACTCCATCCCCGTCTCCCCGGGGGAAATGCTCAAAAACACATCTTGTGTCCTAGGAAAGACAAACAATGAATTAAAAACAATCCCATATGTGCTTTTTTATTTACTCTTCACACGCAATATATCAGTGGCTGATCAAAATGAATTAAGCAGTACAAATCCTTGCTCTGCTCTGTCTGACAGGCGCCAGATGATCAAAGGTGTCACAAATGAAAGAGAGAGAGAGAGAGAGAGAGGGGGGGAAACAGAGAGAGAGAGGCGGATGTAGGCAGAGGGAGATAGAGGAGAGAGAACTGAACGATGAAAGTCAGCCCTTGCATTAAAGTTGAATGTGCCCAGGTTTGTTAGAGCCTCCATTGTGCAGTTCCTGTGTGAAAAGTGTTTTTAATGGGCCTGCAGTGAATATAAACAAGCTAGAACGTTGCTCTGGGTCTTCTGGAAGTGATCAAGAAGACACCTCCATTTTACAGGAGCAAACTGCCTTCTGCTTCCTCTTTAAGGCGAACATAATCGCAGCAAACTTCAGTAAGCCTATTTATGAACATTAAATACTGAATGCAAATTTATAAAGACTATATATATATTAACATCTCAATCTTCCAGTCCAATCCTATTAAGCAACATGAACCTGTACAATCAGATGCAGGTGGCTCTTTCTTGTTAATTCTAAGTGCTAGAGGGCTTTCACTGAACAACAATCAACACATAGCAGAACGGGGCGATCAATAAGCCTAAAATAAATGTTTTAAATGAACCAGTATCATTTGTTCTTTGTGAGACACAAAATCCATTTTTTTTTTCCATTTGTTAAAGAAGAAACAGAGAACAACTTTGCATTTGAGGAGTGTATTTCTCCTGTTTCTTCTCACAGAATGCTGGTGGAGAACAGTCTAATGAAAATCTCTCCTTCACATATACTTTTTAATTAAAGTCACAGCAACACCTCATCTTCTGGCTTTTATATTCTATTCTTTAATATTTTATACCTTTTCTATTCACATTCTCCTCCCTGTTACTACACCCTCTATGGCAGCTGTACTTTCACTGGTTCTGCAGTTTCTGCTTATGTGGTTTTTATTTTTATTTTAGTGACATTAACTTAGATTATAATTATAATTATAATTAACTTTAATAAGCAAGTCTGAAATGAGTATTATAATGTAGACTGGGACCAGATTTAATTTGCACTAAGCATAGCAGAGTGACCAAGAAAGCAAAAGTTATATCATTTATAATAGCATCAAATCACAACTCACAATCTCAGTCAAACTTGCAAAAATGAAAGGATTCAATTACAGAAATAAATAGATCTAAAATTACGTTCACATATTAATTACTTTAAGTGGCAAACTATAAAATCTAATGCATTATAGTCTGTGAAGGGATAACAAAATAAAATAGAGAGAGGGTCATAGAATTTTTATAATTAACTTAAATAAATGACCATAGTTTAAAGCTCTGTGACAAATTAGCCACCTCTTGCTTTATAATGATAGAATTATAAATATCTAGCAGCTCTCTGAAAAGCAAAAGGTCTTGACAGACTGCCTCCATAGTTCTTGTGTTTTGACAATCACAGATCAAATTCAGTGGCTCTAATTTGAAGCTTCAAGTATGACATTTGGGTCTTACATGGACATGAGCAAAAGGCCAAGCAGACCCTGAAAGTCCATATGCAGGGCCAGTAAAGTTGGAAATGTTAGTTTATCCACATATGATAAACAGTTGTGCTTTTGATTTTTCTGTGGAGGTGATCCACAGTCATCAGAGGGTCAGGTTCAGGTGGTGCTCATTAGTAATCAACAGGTTTGATGTGTTAATAGACCTCGTGGCTGTTTATGATAATTACTGTCTTTCACAGCTGACAGAGGGTGAGAGGTCACAGGAAGCTAATGAGCCGACAAACACGTCATTGTGCTCGGTGTGTATCGAGCGCACCTGCGTCAGGTCTACACACTCTCAGGGCAGGATAAGTGTGAGGCGTCACTGAGCCGGGGCTTGTGGGTAAGGTGTTTGGAGCTCAGAGAGGTGAGGGCTCAGGCGTAGACCTGTGTTGGGGCTTCAATACTCCAAACACCACAGGTGTACTCCTGTATCAGGGCTTCTTTAGAGTTATACTCCCAAGGTAATAAGCATCGTGTGTATCAGAAGATTTATCAAGGTTTTCACGTTTCGTGTTCACACCTATAGAAGCAGCGTACATACAGCGTGTGTTCGGAGAGAGAGGACGGCGGGCGAAAAGGCGGAGACAGAACGCCTAGTCCCCTCTCGCGTGTTCAAAACTCTCCACAAAGTGTTGGGGCTATTCAAGCAGCAATCAGGACACAGTCCATACTGATATTTCCAGTGCATTCTGGTTGAAGTGTCCTCCATGTTGTAACATCGCGCGGCCTCTTGAACGCTCTCAATGAGAATGTTTCTGCCATTCCACTGTCTGCCTTGCTGGCAGGTAAGCCCTCTGAATTTGACTCCTTTCAGCTGTTGCAATTGAAATTATGAATAGCAGGCAGCCATTGAGCCTTGCCTCTCCAACGTTAGCGCTCTACACAGAGGACGACGGCAGAGGCTCCCAGTGTGAGCTGATCCCACCATTCAGATCCGGCCGTGAGTGTGTGAGTGGTGGGGCCGTGTGTGTGTGTGTGTGTGTGTGTGTTGGTGTGTGTGTGCGTGTAAAACCCTTTTGACCACGGCGAGTTATTGCCGGCGTGTTTTTTTTTTTTTTTTGCTCACGGCCACGGGAGACGAGCACGTGTTGGGCAGCGCCCGTGTTACCATGGCGACGCTCACGTGTGCAAACAGTGCTGGTGGTGATGCGGCGCACACAGTGGGGTTATCCGACGATGCTCTAGGACAACAAAAATCATATCTGCCTGTATATTAAAGACACGGCGCCTTGGGGAGCAGGGAAATAGTGCTCATAAACAAAAGGCAGAGCGGAGCACATGGTAAAAAAGCCCCAGGTGCACGCTGAGCACACTCAGCACGGACGCATGTGAACAGGCAGCTTGGTTGGGAGGCACCGACACACACACACACACACACACACACACACACACACACACACACACACATGCACCCCGGTGGCCATGTTGAAGGGGGAGACAGATTTTACTTCACTGCCTCCATATTTTCAGGCTTAAATAAACCCTATGAGTCAGTTATAGCCTCGAGAACAGAACCGTATCTTGTACTATAGGTACGTGAGACAGAAAGTGTCGTTAAGACTGTGGATTTACTGTGTTTACTGTGGATGTGTAGGCGATGGTAAGCATGTAGCCTGTGGTGTGGCAATGAAGATCTTGCAACCAAAGTTTAAATACAACAAATAGCGTATGCACGTTTAGGACACCCCTGCCATAATACCGGCCTATTGTATTATCTTCATCCATTTGACAGAAAATGCCAATGGAGTTTCAGTGTACATGCATTTTCCACGAATCATGCACTGAAGCTGCATTATAATTATACTTCATAGAATGATCGGATAATATATTAATTCCTTTTTGTTAATATTTTGAGTGTAGTTTCAGTTCATATTAAAATGCATATTCTGAAATCTGAAATGACACCAGGTGGACTAGACCTCTACAGTGAACTGTACAGTAGAACACAGTAGAACACAGTAGAACGTTCAGGATGGTGAGCACTGCTCCCACATGGTCTGCGGGGGTCTGAGCGGTTGGTGCATACCCTCCTGTTTAGCCCCTCTGGGTTCTGGGGAGGGAATGCTAACTATCTGCCCCACATGGACATCTTTCTGACCCATAAACCAGTACATCAGCCCAGGAATTACCCACTTTTACCACAGTGTCATTCCAAGACAGCAAATTGTATTTTTTCTGAAATCCCAGCCACGAGTGTAGCATAACACAACCTGGATTCAGGCGTCCCTGCATCTCTAATTCTGTTCACGTGGACACGTTATGTAGATGAAGGCTATTTAAAAAAAATCCAGCTGGTGGATCACGTAAGTGGGGCCACTGTGACAAGGTAGACATTTTACAGTGTGCCAGCAGCTTAGCAAATACAAAAATGTAATGTTCTGATACAAATGGATTGTTGATAGGTTTTCTTAACAGATCGATGGTGCACTATTGCAAGAATGTCTCATTAATAGCCATCGAGAACTTAAAATGTGAAGTTTAAGTCCATGATCATATGAGGCAGATGGCCCAGTAACCAGTCAGTAGTCTAATCTGGTCAGGGAAGCTTCCAGTCATCAAAAAAGAATACTAGATTAGAAAGCCAGGTTAATGTAACTACAGTACATCATGGAAGATTTTTTTGAATGTGTGTTTGTGGGAGGGAATGGTATAGACTCACATACTCACAAAGAATCGTGGGGAGCCTGTAATCTACACCTCATCGATTGCCCTGCGTAGTGAGCGGCCTAATGAATAGACAGTATCATAGAAAAAAAAGTTAAGCTAAAGCTAAAGAGCAAGGGGTTATCAGTTCATGTATGAAATGAATGGAAGATGCAGATCTGCTGTGAAATGGCAGTCCCTCATTGGCTCATTTTGTTTATGAATATGCATGAGCAGGGCGGGGTAGGGGAGGATGAATTCTTATCGCTCTTTGGATGTATTCTAGCATGTCAGTTATCCCTAAAGTGTGTTACTGACGGAGAGCTGCATTGCGCCGACCTCTGATAGTGTAAAGTGAAACCTTGCACTCTCGCTGGGACACGTCTAACACGTCTACGGCATCTGTGTGGCTCCTACAATCCCCGTCCTCAGCTTGCACAGATGATAATGTTAAAAAGAAACATGATTTGAAAGCAATCGGGTTCTCCCACTGATTCGATTTAAAAGGCACACAACACCTGCTTATTAATATGTTCACTGTCTTATTCAGAGAAAAAATAGAGAGAGAGAGAGAGAGAGAGAGAGAGAGAGAGAGACATAGTGGGTGATAGAGAGAGAGAGGGAGGGGGGGGGGGGAGAGTGTGTATACATTTGTAATCTCCCCAGGTGCTAGTTCCTAACAAAGCGAGTGAGCTGTATCCTCTGCCACTCACCTTGTATCAGCACATCTTATCTTATTTCAGAAGCATCTGCTGGCAGTGGGCCGAGCAGCCCACAGAGTGGTTCTCCTTAGTCCAGGCTGAGAGAGGCGTGGAACAGATAGGGTGGATTATCTCTTATTATGGCCATGCATCAGTCTCCCCCGCCTTGTCCACTATGGAGAGAGAGAGTGTGTGTGTGTGTGTGTGTGTCTCACTCTGTGGGGTTCCCCTCCCCCTCTGTGCCAGAGTGAGCCCATTCAAACAGATCTCATAGCCCAGTGCGTCTTGCCTCAGTCTCTGTGCTCAGAGATGTGCCCCCCCTCACCCCAACTCCCCCCCTCCCTCCCTCTCTCCCTCCCTCCCTCTCCCTGTAGGAGGAACCTTATGTGATGTTCAAGAAGTCAGACAAACCCCTGCATGGCAACGATCGCTTCGAGGGCTACTGCATAGACCTGCTGCGTGAGCTGGCCAGCATCCTGGGCTTTGTTTACGAGGTGCGGCTGGTGGAGGACGGCAAATACGGAGCGCAGGAGGAGAGCACGGGCCAATGGAACGGCCTGGTCCGCGAGCTCATGGACCACGTAAGCCCCGCCCCCACCTCTACACACACCTGTCCATCACTAGACTGCCCATGGCCACGCACACGACCTTTCCCCTCTATCCTTGCTACAAGATTATGATGTGTGTGAATCGGGGTTTCTGTGAGTGTGAATGTCTGTGTGTACACGTGTAACACAAAGAATGGAAACAAGGATGTAATCATTTGAGAAGGTCCAGTAGTGACTGTGGACCGGATACAGAGTGAAGCTTTTGGCATGAAATTTCCCCCACAGAGCTTATTAAACACTCCCCAAATCTCTCTCTCTCTCTCTGACACACACACACACACACACACACACACACACACACACACACACACACACACACACTGCCCTGGCTACCCTTGTTAAGCCTGAAAAAGTAAGAGCCAGAAAGAAATGAGCTCCACAAGGGCAGAAAAATAACAGTGTTTGCACACCCAATATTCGATAGCTGACCCCATTACCGGCGCACACCATCCCGTCTGCTGCTCCCACAACATCTCAGACGCCACCTCTATTGATCATGCAGTGATTGTGTACGATTAGGCTCGGGGCAGTGAGGGCACGTTGGGGGAGGAGCACACTGCAGCAGTCACTGCACACATCCTCTCCCAGATGGGAGCGCCACACATCCTAATTGGGCCGGACATGCTCGCAGAACGGCCGGCAGTCTGCAGCTTGCGGAAGAGCAAAGGATGCCTTGAAGTGAGGGTAAAAATATCCCATCAAACGGCTGAAAAATGCCAAAATGTAACAGTTAGCAAGACTGCATCTGCTCGCACTCTGCATTCATTTACCCCCTCTGAGAATAATTACATGACAATTTAATAGTTGACAATTTAATAATTTTGGTTAAAGTGATGTAAATGGCCAATCAAACAGCATAAATATTAAATGTCGTGTTTTGCACTAGCTGCAGTGGTGTTGTGATTCAGACAGCTGAACCCATTCGGTTTAGTGTGATGGATGGTAACATCATCACGGTCAGAAAAGGGCAAAAAAACATTTATTTGAAGAATGATCCAAGTGAACTTGCTATTGGTACCTCACAATCTCACAATGACATACCCATAGCAAATGAATTAATATAACATGTTATCCAACATGCAATGTAACATGTCCAGGTTTTTAATTTGTTGCATGGAACAATAACTGGATCATTCAACCAGATTTGTAGTGGTTTATTACTTTTACAAATATTTAACATTTTACAAATTTTAAATGATTAAAATCTTTAAAAAAGACAAACATTTTCTCCTCAGTTCTCTGCTTTTGTATTGACAGAAAAATCTTGGTATAATGCGCAGTTTTAGATTATTCAGGCATGAATCCACCCGTGGCCAAAGGCAATCTGATCTTCATGATTTCATATCATATCATATCACATCATATATCTTTCATGTCTTTATGGCTTTTATTCTTCTTTTATCATGTATGAAATAGAAACTGTTCAACTCTCTGCCATTCCAAATAACCCGGTGTTTAATCCCACAGTGTGCTGGATGCCATAGTTCAAACACAGGAGAAACTGGTTCTTAGCCATTAGGAGCCCTGCACCATTAAACACTTTAGTAACTGCTGAGCTCATCGAAGCTAAATCAAGCTCTTGGAGGGAAAGAGTGGGAAGGGAAAGATGGGGGGGAGAGGCTTTAAATTTAGACTTAAGTGCTGTGGGCCAGTCAGTGGTGTGTGAAGGTCCTGTTTTCTTAATTTGATTGCCTCTAAACACTGCTGCTGATGATGTGTGCCCATCACTCTCCCTTTGCCTTTTGTATTGGCAGAAAGCTGATCTTGCAGTGGCCCCCCTGGCCATCACCTACGTGCGTGAGAAGGTTATCGACTTCTCCAAGCCCTTCATGACGCTGGGGATAAGTATTCTGTACCGCAAGCCCAATGGCACCAACCCCGGGGTCTTCTCCTTCCTCAACCCCCTCTCCCCCGACATCTGGATGTATATTCTGCTGGCTTACTTGGGTGTCAGTTGTGTGCTGTTTGTCATAGCCAGGTAACATGCCAGACCTGCCCACGTCAGCTACACACGCAGACATAACCCCATAACCTTTAACCTCTTTCCATTAACTGTATAATCAGTGTCTTGAAAGCATTTTGCCCTCCATATGTTGCTACGACGTTTGAAGCTCACGTCTCTGCTCACGTGGAGATTTTCTGCCCTCGGCTGAGAGTGGGGACGAAATGCTAAACGCTAAACGCTAAAACGGGCATACAGTGTTCACATGAGGGCATCTGATAAGCGCAGGTCCTTGGGGATAGCCTTCCCCAGACAGATCACCGGGGGGGGAGCTCTGTTGTGAACGGGACAGGCAGGGATGAGTCATGTCACACAGGCTGAGAGAAAAGGGCGAGCAAGCCGGCTTCAGAAGGTCAGGCGAGCCGGGTCCTTCTCGGATGCGGTGGCGATGGCGAGCGACGCTAAGTGCTTTCTTCTCACCCGACCGAACTACTGCCTCCACAGCTCAGACGCCATTTGAGAGCTGAGAGAGAGAGAGAGAGAGAGAGAGAATGGTGGTATGGTGTAGGTGTGAGTGAGAGTGGTTGACTTTCCCTGGTGTGAGCGACAACCTCCCCCTCATCCCTCGTCATCCCCGGTGTCTCCAGTTTGTATTCGCTTGTTTTTTTTGTTTGGACATTTTCACACCCTGCTTCAAATGCCCTTGGTAGCGTTCCCCATGAATACTGAAACACGTGCATTTCAAGTCGTTCACTCATGTTTCTGTGGTCTATTCCTGCCGCAAATGTCGTACTGTTGAGTTTAAAAGCAGAGGTGATTGTTAGTGTTTGAGTGGAATTAAGGGGGTGCGAGAAGCAGTGCTAATGCTAATATGACCCCAGAGCTATTTTAACGTGCTCCTAAATCCAGATGATCGCCACACAGAGACTCCTCTTTCTTACACTAAACTATAATAAGAGGCAACTTCTTCTCGAACAGCAAACCTTTGCTGGGACACAGATTCCCTTTATGGACTCGGATAACTGCTGAGGGAACTGTAAAGGAACTTACAGGCCTGGTTCCCTGGACCATGATTATTCCCAGACCTAAACTGAAAGTTACTTTCAGTGGAGAATCACCACTGAAATTGCAAATTAGTTCAAAACTAGGCTTAATATGCATATCTAGGAAACTAAATTAATCAAAAACTTTTATATCTGACATATTCGAATAAACTATATGGTCATATGTCAATATGATAGAAATATAACATGCTGGTTTTGTATGTTATCATTGTCTATGAACAGAAAGCCAGTTGTGACACATACATCAGTATATACTGTTCTTCAAAACCTGTCTCTTCTACGCAATGCTTTATTACATATTTACAGATAAAGATGAAAGGAATACATATTTTTGATAAACTTTACATATCTATATCTATATGATAAACTGGACATATACTGATCTATTGCACACTTATGTAATTAAATGAATTAAAAGGGCGAGTTGTGCGTAACGCACAGACCGTTGTTGTTTTGCTATATGTGGACCTCTTTGATCACCATTTGAAGCACGGTGGAGAAACCTCTGGAGCAAAGGCTTTGAGTTAACTCTAAAACTTTTGGGACAGCTTAGCCGTGCTCTGTTAGCCCAAGAGTTTTATGGTTAATAAACGTATGTTTTCTAAATGTTACTGGCGATATGATCACCCTAGAGAACAACAAGCTACAACTGCCATCTAAGTTGGTTCAGAATATGCACCCATTACCAAACTTAAGCACTTAAGTTCATGCTGGGTAAGTGAAAGAGTCATTTTACGCTGTTGGTTACACTCTGCAGTGAGTGAAAGGCTGAGTTCAGGCACACAGAACATGGTGGCGTGTTGCTATAGCCACACGAGGTTCAGCAGTGTGTCCTCCAAACCCGTCCAAGAGAGCAGCAAACAAGGGGGGGGTTTACTATATATGTGTTTGTTTGTACACATTTATTTATGTGTGCATGTGGTATTGCTTAGCATGTATGAATTATATGTGGTGTGTGTGTGTGTGTGTGTGTGTGTGTGTGTGTGTGAGAGAGAGAGAGAGAGAGAGAGAGAGAGAGAGAGAGAGAGAGATTGTGTGTAAGCATGTGCTATAGAGAAAGATGAGAATTGGAGATCACATAGTGACATAATGGGGGCTGGTCGGGTTTTCTATGGCTCTGTGTTCACCATGCAGTATGTAGAACATGTCCTTCTGGGTACAATATGAAAACGAAATATCTGCCTACTCAGAATAATTTTACTGTACTGCATCACCAGTTGTTTTTGCTGTTGCTGAAATTGTTGCTTTCCTCTCCTCACAAAGTTTTTCTCTACTGTTTCTCTGTTCTGTGACACAGGAGATGAATCAGTTGAGGGGAATCTAACATGACTTTACTGAATTGGCACACCCCCTCTGTACCATTTCTCTGGCACATTGGCACATATAACTGGAACCCAAATGATTATTATACCGAAACTGTCATCATGCACAACACCACTAGCCATTTGTTTCAACTGCTGCACAGTCCTGAAATGACTCACACTGCTGCATGATACCCCTAAGAAACAGTGCGTGGCCGTGCCATATTCTCATCAAAGGCAAGTTCGCTGATTCACTGAGCAGCCCAGTGGTTCCACAGACCCGGTGGATATAGTTTGAGCTAGCGAGAGGCAGTGATAGTGCTCCGGACTCATCAGGGCCCACCGGTCGTGCATGCCAAACAGTTTCATCTGAATACCCCCTCCACTGCTCTTAAGGTGCTATTATGGTTGCTGCAGTGCGCACACCTCGGGCATAAGAAACAAAAGCTGGAGGTATTTGCTGGGAGAGTAATGTCCTCAGGCAAGGTGCTGCCGGCCCGCATCTGATCTCCTTCATGTCCAGATGGAATATGCCATAAAACAGGCTGCAGTAAAAGAGGATTTAACGGAGCGCCACGCCAAGCATCGGGGAGACTCGAAACAGGCGAATGGAAGAGGAGGCGGGGCCTCCATAACGAGAGGCAGCCCAACCTGTGATTTGTGGAAGCATTTAGGCTGAATCCAATTAAGCTCACTAATTGAAATACTTGTGCACTGTGTGTTGAGCACTGTGTAGAGCAAAGATTAATGGACTTTCTATCATGTAGTGAGATAGTGTAATATCAGTCAGGATTACCCGTATTCGTCCATGTACTGTGTGAATAAATAACCTGAACATTTTTCATTTATATGAGAAAAGGCATTATAAAAAATAACAGTCAGATGGATGGATGGATGGATGGATGGATGGATCCTGTTTCCCTGGAAACCTTGGGTAATACACATCAGCTTTCTTATCTGTAGAAAAAGATTCCAGGGAGTGACTGCAGTGCCCTGTGGAAAAAGACGCAGAGACATTTCACACAAATGTAGTTTACATAAAGAAGCACTTTGCTTGCACAGCTGATGAAGGACCACTGTTACAGACAGTATATATATATTGAGAGAGAGAGAGAGAGAGAGAGAGAGAGAGAGAAACATTATAAGGCAACCAGCAAAATAAAAGGTTTATTTAAATTTCAAAAAAGCTGTTATGTAAGATAATAATGTAAGTGAAAATAAAACATTCTTATAAATACGTATTTAATTTAAACACAGATAGTATCCAGCAGGTTAATTTCAGCAAAAAATATCAATGAAGTTATATGAGCACTTTATACACTGTAAAGGTGACCACAGCCAGAGGATTTTGGATGACATTTGAAGCAATAGATTAAATTGACAGTCTTTCAAATTACAGCCCTTGTTAAACCCTTGTTCAGATAAAAGCCCAATACGTTACCAGAGGCCTATACAAAACCACGCAGGGTGTCAGTCTTTGAAAGCTTGTGTTAAGTGGGCACTGCACTGATGTGCAGTCTGAGGCACAGTATTTCCATATGACAGAGCCCTGTGTCGCTCTCCCTGATCTGATATGGAAATAACCGGTTGTGTGACCGGTTCTGTTTTTCAGCAGGACAGCCCTGATTCTCGCAGGCTGATAAAATAAACATCCAGCGTTGTAGCCGCCTGGCTGTCCCTGTGTCTCCTTATTCATGGCTTATCTGTCCACGGTGACCTTGCTCAAAGTTTTTTCCCTCGGTGGCTCAGATGCCCTGAGACAACAGAAGGTCAAGGTAATTGGATGACACCGACAACGAAATGGCCGCCTAGCTCTCCCCACGCAGCCCGACGACAGCACGCCTCTCCCGCAGACCGCTCCAGAATTCCCCCAACGGTGCGTCTTCACGCCACACAGCAGATGATCGCTGTGCTCATCCGCACGCACTGCGGCTGGTGATTGGCTTTTTGGTACAGAAACACGTCACGAGACCCCCAGCGCTAGGAGTCTGGTGCAGCAGGCCTATAGATCTTGGCAAGGTCGCAAATTCGCGTGAACTCAATTTGAGATCGCAAATTGACAAGCAAGCAAATCCGCTGCAAATTGACAGAGCAGACAGATTGATTTAAGCTCAAGGATTCTTTTAAGCACAGAATTCACGGACGCTCGAGGGTCCTTGAGAAACCCGCAAATGATAGTCATGTAGCTTGTCAAATGAGAAGAAAAAGGGCTTGTATTAATCTGGTTTTATTGGCCAGTAACTGCAGCTAGTATAGTTTAGAGGCACTGAACAGTGGCAATAATGTTTAGTTAGATAAACTACAGCCGCTTCAATGGCCTTGAGGAGACTGTCCTTGCTAGCACTGCTATATAGAATTTTGCACCTCGACTTTATCCAAACATTTGCATTTCCATTTACCAGCTCCAATGTAGAAAAAGACTGGAGTTAAATATGCTCCGGGTTACGTACACTTAAGTGTTTGATTGCTCACTCGTCTCATTGTCAAGAACCGAGATTCTTTCTTAATTCTACTACTCTAGCACAAACCAAATCAGGTCATGATGCTTAATTGTAGCCCAATCAACCTTTCCTAATACAGTGTCACTTTTGTTTAACGTGAATAAATGGGGATTTTTTTTTTTTATTCGATTAAAATGCAGGAAGAGACAATGTGGTATGAGGAGATGATGGGACAGACTTGTTTGATCTGCCACATTTTAATAAGCTTGGAAGATTATCTGGATTATTAGATTTTTGTTCTGGGGATAGAGTGATTCAGATTGCACAGATTAAATTACAGTGCCAATTGCCTTTGATGGGAATATGACAACATGCACAGTTCTGCGGGGAATGGAGAAGAAGGGATTATGGTCAGATTGAATGTGCTTATAGCAGTCTCTCCTATTGCATTAACTCCATAGCATGGGAGTGGCTGATTCAGACTGCTCTAACCTACACTAAAATCCCTCAGATTAATGTACGTCACATTCCTAACATTTAAACCATCACAACTCTGAACAAACTGATAGCACTAGACAAATTTTTTTTGAAAAATGAACACATCACATAAATAATCACTGTCTATGTTAATCTGTCTCTCTTCATATTTCTTTAGGTGGATCTGCCTTTCTTGTTGTTTTATCTTGTTGTTATTACTAAACGTGTTCTGTTTTGATCACCACAGGTTTAGTCCCTACGAGTGGTATAATCCCCACCCGTGCAATCCCGACTCGGACGTGGTGGAAAACAATTTCACGCTGCTAAATAGTTTCTGGTTCGGAGTTGGAGCTCTCATGCAGCAAGGTAGACGCCTCTGCCGGCCCACCCTTTGCACATGTCCCACTCTTTTGCTGGGGGTCCAAATCGTTCTCATCAGGCCCACACCCCTGCATGGGTGCCTCTGTGCATGTAGCCAGATTGATTGCCAGTCCGCTGTATGGATGGAGAGGTACGTGAGATGAAAGTGAACGGCGTGTGATGGTTGGTGAATGTGGATAGGGACACTAGGTGCAACTAATCGTGCATGCTGTTCCCTTATTATCACTGTTGCCATCTGTCACGGTCCGGAGCAGGTAAGTCCAACCACGCAACCAAAGAGACGGGAGAGCAGTAAGAGACAGACACACAGGGTGTTGTGACCCTGACCCTGTCGGCGGTGGAATTTCCTCCGAAGCCTGATGCCACATCTGCTGAATGTTAGTGTTCTGAGACCATGAGAGACCAAAAGGACCCTGACTTGAAATGAAATGTCATGATTGTGTTTGAATATTGCACTGCAAGAAGCTGCATGTTTTGCATCCTAAAAACAACATGACTTCATTGAGAGCGTTTAAGACAGTCGGCCTGCTGACCTGTTACTGCATTTGTCCAGTGGATCAATGGAGTGACGCACAGAGGCTCAGTGATCGTTCTCACAATACGATGACTAAGCAGTTTTTCAGAACCCAGTGACCATTTTAATGCATTGAAGCAGATGGCATGTGTACGTGTTGACAGGGTAACAACCAAAAATGCACACAATTGTTTGTGAGGATTATAATATCTCACAAAGTCGTATTTTCTTAGGATGCACTGTCTTGGGTTTAGAACCTGTAAGCTATGAACACTGTAAAGTGGAAATGCTCTTTCATTGTTGAACCTGGTGATACTTTACCAGAATTCATCAGTGTGTCTTATAGTAGGTATCTGAGAGAGTCCTGGGTGATGGATGAGTGAGTTTCTCTGAGTGCAGCGCTTGCTGAGTCTAGATGTTGAGATCGGGGTCTGTGTGTACTGCTTCAGAAGATGTGGTGTCAGACTGATGAGCAGGGGACAGGTTTCACCCTCCGTGCGAGTAGCCCTACACTGTAGAGAGGCTCCCCTGCCTGTGGCTTGGCAGCCCCCAGAAAACTGTGGGATGTGGTGTTTGGACATGACGTTACCTTGGGTACATGACAGTCAGCCCCAACCAGGTTCGGTTAGGTCAGGCCACGTCCTGCGGCCTTGTACTGGGCCCTAAGGTCCAGTGAGGGTAAGCACGAACTGCAAAAGTGACAGATTTAACTTCTGTTTTGTTTCCTGTGTGTGTCTGGTGTCCGTTATTGTGTTTGTTTGTGTGTCTGAGGTGTTTGGCCAGTGAGTAACACTGCAGGGCACCTTTGAAAGTAATGATGTGGTTTCATAAATCATGTCTAACTGTGCACTGGACTGAGAGCACAAGAGAGGGAACATGATCTTTTTCCCGTTCCAACAACTGGACAGAGATCTGGGCATGGACTTGGCTGTCCGGTCCAAACTCTGGGCTTGAGTGATGGGTCGCTAGGCAGATTGTTAGAAAGTTAGAGAAGAACCATTTGTCAAAGGCCTGATTTAATTTTATTCAGAACCCTCTCACGATGCGTAGCAAGCGTATCTTTCTCACAGCCCATTTCAGCTGACTGAATGTGCAAGATCAAAGCTCACAGCTGCTTCAGAAGAAGCACCACTTAACCAGCCTCACTGGTCCTCCCTAGAACCTCTCCAGCTAGCTCATGCCTTCCCCGTCACCTATTAACCCAGTCCTCCTCTGACACATCCTCTCTGTTCTGCATGAACAATAATGAGCAATGCCAAAATCTTTAAGATACGGATTGCCACCTAGGAAATTTCAAAGAGCGAAAAGTCCCTTTGCTTTGACATAAAGTCACTACTTGCTACCTTATGACATAATAGTTGAATGCAGACTGCATGCTAGACAAACCCAAATGAACTTTCCTTCTCAGGTCTGTTAGTGTCAGTTTGTGATCAATGCAAACCCACTACACAGTTAGAATGGTTGTTTCTCCTACTACACAGTTAGAATGGTTGTTTCTCCAAGGCCTTGGTGCTCTCTGCATTGGCAGCCTCATCCTTGCCCTGCAACCCTGCTCTGTTCGGGGGGTTTGTGCTCAGGCCTGGCTCCCCAGGTGCACCCACTCCAGCCACGACAGCTTCTTCCCATCTGACCTCCCCCCCTCTACTCCTCTTCGTCAGGATCTGAGCTCATGCCCAAAGCCCTTTCCACCAGGATAGTAGGAGGCATCTGGTGGTTCTTCACCCTCATCATCATCTCCTCCTACACGGCCAACCTTGCCGCGTTCCTCACGGTGGAGAGGATGGAATCTCCCATCGATTCAGCCGACGACCTGGCGAAGCAGACCAAGATCGAGTATGGTGTGGTGGAGGACGGTGCAACCATGACCTTCTTCAAAGTGAGTGCAAAGTGTGAAGTTTAGTACTCGACTTGTAGCATAGATCTCAAATGATAATGTGGCTTATGTGATTGTGTTTATGAAATCTTACATAGAGCATAAATTTATCTTAATATTTTATCATCAAAATGCATTCACAAATACAGTAAAATATTGTTGTCATAAGAAAACCTTGTAGCACAGAAAACTGAAACTTAGAACACAAACAAGTGAATATTAATGCCTGCAAGTGGACCAATAAGATTTATTTTCAAGTGTTAATGGCTTTCTATTGGTCCTCTTGGTAAGATGACGCTTCATGTCAGGCAGTAAAACCCCATGTACACCAGTGCCTGGTTGGTGAGGTCTGGCTCTGTCGGTGCATTCTTGCTATGTCAGTAAGGTCTTGGTCAAACAGCACTTAAACAGAAATGCCCAATGGTTAACACTTTTAGTGTCAGATTTTGGTGTGATCTTGCTGTGATTGTAAAGAATGGGGGTTTTAAAAGGCCTAATTAACCCTGCTCCACCACCTCATCCGTCTGTTACAGCAGGAGGCCTTGGAGAGCTGAGAGGTGACTTGCTTAAATACAGTCCATTTATATTTACAGCGTTTGGCTGGTGCTCTTGTCCAGAGCAACATACAATAGCACTTTGTCTCTTCACGAGAAATCGTGCTAGTACACTAGACCTGAGTCTAAGGCTCCCCTTACAATAGAACCCTGTAAGAGGGAAAATACACAAAGAAAGTATGGGGGTTTTTTTTGGTAGAGAAGTAAATGAAAGAGTGCTGATTATTCAGGGGCATTGATGTAACTGTGGGCCATTCAAGTGTTGCTTGAAATTCATGGGTCTTTAGTGCAAGTTTGGAGCAAAATGCTCTGATGTACAGACAGGTAGTGGGAGTTCACTCCAACATGGAGGTGCTAGTAGAGAAGAGAGTCTTGAGGCATGTCTTCCCTGTCTCTTAATAGGTAGTGGTGGAGGCATGAACAGTGGGAGATGTGGTGCTGGCTGAGACGATCGCTTGCATGTAGGAGGGAGCAGGACGATTTCTGTCTTTGTAGGCAAACATCAGGCCACTACGTCAGGCTACTGCGTCAAATGTGCTACTACAGGCTTCTGCAGGGAGCCAGTGCAGGAAAGGCAGCAGTGGAACGATGTGAGGGAACTCGGGAAGGTTGAACGAGTCGTGCGGCTGCGTCCCGGATAAGCTGCGATTGTGTGGTGATGTGTGCAGAGACGCCTGCCAATAGGGAAGCGCGACGGTCCAATCCCGAGATGAAACGGGACTGCACAAGCAACTGAGTGGCATCTCTGGGTAGAAACAGGCAGATTGTCCTGATGTAAGAGTGACCCACGAGTCTCGGCCATGTTGGGCAGGGAATGATAGCCGGTCTTTCCACCCAACATTTCTTGCATTTTCAGACGGCATGACGAGTGAGTTGTCAAAGGCGATCGGGGCGCAAGGAGGAATCAGTGGGCATATGTAATAGCTCTGTCTTGCTGGGGTACAGTTTCAGAGGATGGGTAGCCATCCGTGAAGAGAGGGATGAAATAAATGGAAAGAAAAAAAACATTTTAAAGGATGAAGGGCACAGATAGAGGTATGAAAATAAGTGCTTTTATGTGTGACCTGTACTAATTGGGGTCATTTTAACAGCTTCTATATCATTATGGTCTGTCCTCTCTGACAAAAAAATGAATCCAGTCTACTGCAGCGTGAGCCGTCAGCTGTGTCCAGCGACTACATGTTTTTGTCCTTGCACACACGCCTTTAGGCCGTATTTTATATGAGAAGCTTCCGCTTAGACCAGGTTGCTTCCTCATAATCACAACAGAAGAGAGAGAGGCCTGAATCATAAGTGTATATTCACCGTGCTAACCGGGACAGCTCTCCTTCCTGACAGGGCTGGTGTTAGCCTCTGTCCTATGCCACGCCCCCCCCCCCCCCCCCCCTTAAGCAGCTGTCTTAATGTTCGTAGGCATATAAAACAGTAGGTTGCACATATGAAGCTCTGCAAAAGAAATTTTGTCATGGCATTTCAGATTTGGAAAAAAATGTCTTTATAAAACAGGAATGGGCATAATTTTAATTGCATATTAAATGTAGTTTATAGGCTGCGTCTGATGAAATGCCTTTCACTTGCTACAAGCCTAAATTTCTACATCAATGCAATTTTCACATCAACAACTTTAGACAAATGATAACGAGTGTCGCCATACCGTATCACTTCCAAAGTGCCACTTCGTGTTATGAGAGCATTCTGCCAAATAGTGAAGCAACGGCCTCCTAATGCAGGTGCCGCTTTATTGACTGAGTGTGTGTGTGATTGACTGACAGCTGGACGGAGTGGCTGATAAATTAGTAAACTGGGAGCACTGACTGAGCGTAATGTGGGGATGCAGTGATTACCAGTCACACTCATCAGGAATACAAGATGGAATTATGGACCTGAAATCCCTTGAAATGTACTTGAAACTACTTAAGAAATATATTTGACTATGTAATTATGTCAGCCTATTATATGAAATGAAATTGGACTTCACACATGTACACGTATGCACAAACACACACGCACGCACGCACGCACGCACACACACACGCACACACACACACACACACACACACTCACTTCCCATTTTATTCCTGCATCTGCAAGCCCTTATAGACTGCCCTTTCAATAACACTGACGATAACACTTATTTAATTCAAATAACACTTCCAATAGCACTTATTTAATTGAACAGTCTCTGGCATCATGATTGGAGCCGGCCGGGACTACGGTGGGAGGGGAGGCCCTGTGCCAGGACACCGAGAGGTCGCGGTGGGGCTCCTCCTGGCTTAGTGTCGTCATTCTGCAGCTCGCCGTCTCCGCTGCAGGCTCTGGTCTGTCCAACGGGACAAGGGCACCTTTTACATTTTACTCGGGAAACAAAAACCTGTCAATGTATGGACACACATCCGCTCTCATTACTATTACTATTCTCTCCAGCCATTGAGCTGTTCACAAAGCAGGTTGAACATGTCAAACTTACGTTCTGCTTATTGGGGCGTGCGGCTCAACCAAACAGAGGCGTGCAGTCCGACTTATCCCAGCACCCTGAAGAGTCACAATGATTTTACATCAGGCCACTGTTTCAGATCAAGCTCTGGGCCACTTTCTTGGTTCTGTTAATTACTTTGTAGTCATATGCAAATGTGAGCTAATAGAGGTATATATTAGACCACACAAAGGATTCTGGCTATGTAAATGCCACCAAATGGGGTAATCGTCTTTGTGACTGGGAGACACAGAGTGCTTCATTCATGACAAAGGTCAGCTATTGTGCATGGTGCAGTCCAACCTCCTCCACGAGCACTCCAACAATTGCTCAGATACAACCCTCCCTTTCTCATAAAAAAAAAAAAAAAAAAGCTTCCTCTCCTCTGTTCGGAGGCATCGTGACATCTGTCAGATAGAGTGCTCCGTGTTCCACACTTCAAAGGCCATTGTGATGAAGAGAAAGGCAGGTTAGCGGGCAGCTGTAGCGCGTTGGGTCCGCGAGCCTCGCCTCTCCTCGTCTCCGCGCGTAACCTTCCCCATCAGAGCGTGCAGGGTAGGTGTTCCGCTGAGCTCAGCAGCACACACCTCCTCTCCCGCTGCTCCCGGCTGCACCTCCCACCGGGCGCCTCCGCTGGGGGGGGGGGGGTCGGGTGGGGGGGGGGAGGCAGCCCTCATCATGGCCCTCCTCTCTCCATCTCTGCCATCGCTTTCACTGCCTTTCTAATTCGTTGTGGAGTTTTTTTTTTTTTTATGCGAAAGCGTAAGAAATCTGTGACTTGCTATCGCTTGCGCTCTCTCTTTTTCTCTCTCTCTCTCACACACACACACCACACACACACACACACGCACACATACACACACACACACAGCCTCTTTCGCTTACTCGTGTGTGTGCGTCTGTGCATTTCTCACCGTCACACACTTCCTCGCCGTGTTACCCTTATCGGGCCTCACTGAGTGTTATTTCGCGGTGGCCCGTGAGGTTCGACCCGGCAGGACTGGACTCTGCTCAGCGGTGAATTTATAAGTCGTGGTGGAGAAAGGAGCTGAATCTCTGCCGCTGATGCAATCTAGCCAGCAGGCAAAGGGAGCAGTCGCAGGCGTCGGGGGAGTGTGGGCTCTGAGAATAGACCTTCTGCTGTGGCTCAACCTCTGTATAATTAATACAGCAAACAAAAAGCTCCAAAAAACTATCTATTTCAGCACCTTTAAAGTGCTGAGTTTAGGAGGTAGAATTATGCGTATAACTGATATAGTGTAAAACTATCCATGTGAATGTTCAATATAGCAGGTGAGAACCGTATCCAACACTCTCTACCTTCTGTAAGATGTATGTAGGAGTCTGTCCAGATGGCCGCATTTGGGAAGTGCAGACTAACCCTTGTCTGGTGTACCAGTGCTATGCTTGGGGGGGGAAAAAAACAAGTGGTTTTCAAGAGCGTGTATGTTCTAACAATAAATGTGATATCCTTCCAAACCTGAGCTCAAGCTGAGCCTTCCAAAAGCATTGTGATCTTACCCATTAAAACACTTTCTTCTTACAAGGACTTTTGTTTGGTAACATGCCAGTATGTGTTTTTACTCAACTTATTCTTGACCAGATAGCTTGGCTAAGCTAAAAACTGAAATTTCCACCTTTCCTTGCACACCTATTAACCTGGGAGCTCAGGTAAAGGATAATACCCAAACTAAAGCAATTGCTATCTGAAACACTGGATGAACAAATACAGTCACAAAGATATGATCTAGATTGCATGAGCTACTATCCTGCAACTGTGTTCCTGCTGTCCTGTTAATTGCTCCTTCACACTTTTCTAACTCTGATTAGCTTATTTACCCACCTATGTCTTATAATTAGGTATAATAATAACAGTAGACTCACATGAAAAATACCTTTGGTGTTGATCAAATGTATATGTCTCTGGCTATAATAATATTTATGGGGAGATCTTATGGGCAGGTTTAATTTATGTTTTTCCATCAGTCAGTCTTTTTGATTAAAGAAGTCTGGCTGGCCAAATTTCAATGTAGCTAATAAAGCAATGACAACTGACAACACGCATGCATTGCTAGAACATTTTCATAGTTAAGAGGGAGACAACTTATGTCATTTCATAAAGGTGTATGAACTTGCTTGAAATATTATTATAATAAGTAAGAGAGTAGATCACACGGAGAGGTGATGGGGATGTTCTGTAGCATGATCAGCAGACAGTGTTGAGGTCTGAGATGCTTCTCTGATCACACACCTCTCACGTTCGTTCACACCTTTCCATGGCCACATCCCCAACACTGTCTGTCCCATACTGCACATGCTCTATAACGCTTCACAGCCAGGCCTCAGCTGAAGTTGGTCATTCACCTTTAGTGTCCACCACTGTGAATCCTGCTCAAGGCATGAACACTGAGGAGCTACTTGCTTTATTCAGTTCTACGTGCACTGACATTAGCGACTGATTTCAGATCAGCTGATTCAGTTGCTCCTTTACAATGCAGAAACAAAAATAGCCGTGGCTCAACATTCATGCCGATACCTGTAGACAGGAAAGCAGGAAAACAACAAATTATGAGATGTCGTGTGACTATCAGCATTCTGTCAAGGCTTCAAGAGCAAAATACTGAAATTAACAGGAACACACACACACACACACACACACACACACACACACACACACACACACACACACACACACACACACACACAAACACACACACACACGTCCTACAGCTGTTTAACACAATAAATACCATGCTGCACCCTGCCATTCTTGCTCAGAGGTTTCTGCAAGGGTTTTTATCAGATTCTTCATTGACAAAATTGAGCACATAACACATTTGTACTTGGAGCCCATTAGTCTTCTGAATAACCTGCAAGTTCTGCATTACTGAATCAGTTTGAGCCAATGTCAATGCCCTACAGAAACGATGTCATTGTGCATGTGAGGTCGAGCTCAGGCTCCCTGGATATGTTCTCTGCATGTTTAGAGATGTGGTTCTGAATCTCCAGGACTGGACCCCTCAGTTCTCAACAATTTTACACCCATCTCTAAGATACCATTCGATCAAAGTTTTTATGGAGAAAGTTGTGCTCTCTCGTCTTTCTTCCCTTACAGGCGCACACAATATTTCTGATAAATTGCAATCCAGTTGTAGAGCACTCCACAGAGGCGAGTCTGCCCTCTTTAGAGTATCCAGCGATTTACTTCAAGCTGTTGACTCTGGAACATGTGCGGTGTTAATCTCTTTTGCACCTGAGCACAGCCTTTGACACTGTCAGTCACACTATTTTGTTGGATCATCTGAAGTGTGGTGTTGGGATACAAGCTACCGCACTGAAGTGATTTGCTTCATAGTTGGGAAACAGAACATTTTACGCTATTCCCCTCCAGTGTCTGTTACACGTGGAATACCTTAGAGCTCACTCATGGGCCGTGTCTTCTCATTTACACTCCTGCTTCCAGATGGATACAATATCATATTACTGTTATGCAGATGGTAAGCACTTATATGTTTTCTGTGCTTTATGTATACATAACTGCTGTAAGCTAAGCAGTTACGTATTGTTTACGCTTTCATGTGGCTATTTGGACCTGGTTGAGGATATTTTGGTATGTGGATGCATCTGTAGATACATACTGGCTGTACTTAGCTTGTTAGGTGGCTATCTAGTCATAGTTAAATCTGGGCAACATCAGCTAGTAAGCAGTGACTGATACTAGTGGACATTTGGTGAGGTACATTTGTCTGCTGCATTTGTTTGAAAACTAGCAGAGGTTTTAACCCGCACAACTTCATTGATATCCCTTGCTGAAACTAACCTGCTGAATACTATCTGTGTGTAAATTAAATAAGTATTTATAAGAGTGGATTACATCCAAGAATGTTTATTCTCACTGGCATTATCTAATGGCTTTTTTGTATTTAGATAAACCTTTTATTTTGCTGTTTATGTGACGGGCAGGTGTGAGCAACAAAAAGGAAGCGATCACGCCAAGTCTCAGGGAAAAAGGGTGGTTTAATATAAAGTGTGCAAACCTAAAACCCGTGCAATAGATCCGAATTAAGGATATAATGACCAGCGGTCAACTGGTACAAAGACAAGACATATATAGACAGACAAACGACCATCAGGTGGGAACGGATCACGGGCTCCGCCCACCTGAGGGGCGTACACGACGTCACAAAACAACAACAACACAGCCGCTGTGGACAGAGGCGGCCGGTAGGGGGCCGCCTCACCGTGACAGACCCCCCCACCAAGCCGCACTCCCCTCCACTGGGTGTGTGGCACACAGCGGCTGCACAACAACACGAAGGGGCAGGAAGGCAAGGACAGGCAGGGACACACCTCCTGCAGTCCACGAGCTGAAACACAAAACACATAACATTAGTCAGCTCACCTCCCTGGGCGGGACCCTGGACCGACTGGGCCGTCAACAAGACAAAACCACGCCCCGGTCGGTCACAGGGCCCTCACGCCCTAACCGGCCTTAAGCCGCATAGCCCCACAGGTGCGAGGACGGCGGGCCTCGGCTCCTTGTCCGTCCGGGGTGTATGTGTGTGCAGGTTACCTCCCTGGGGCGTGGCTACGTCACCTCCAGGACCCCGTGAAAGGGTCTCCGTCCTGTGCAGGAGCTCTTCAGACCGGAGCCCCATGGTCCCCAAACATCCGGGGGCCCCAGCCCTCTAGGGAGGGGCTCTTTCCGACCGGGCTCCGGTCACTCCACAACATAAGGGGGCTCCTGCCAGCTGGAGACCCCCACAAGGTCCAGGAATGCCACAATTCAACGCCAGGGAGAAGCACCTGCACATAAAACACAAATGCACACACACACCCACACACACCAACACAGAACACAAACGCGCACTACCCTGATCCCCCCTCCAGGGGGGAGGGGTCTCCATCCTAACTCAGGAGAACCCCCCACTTACCTGGTCAGGGCCTCCCTCGGGAGCGACGCCCTCCGTGCCACACCCCATGGCACGGGACCACAGCCGGTCCCCCCCCAAACACACATTCAGGGGGAGGAGCATGCGTGGAATTACACGCAAACATTAGACAACACGTTAGGACACAACACACACGCAAAGACTAGACAAGCAAACAAAAAACGGCGTACACACAAACAGACGGGACCCACAAACGCGCGCTCTACATAAACAGACACAGTGACGCGCCGCTCACATTCGCAGTCGCTCCCCACATGAAACACAAAACAACACGGGGAGCGAGGCGACGGTGAGGAGCGGCACCAGCGTCACACACAGAACATGTAACATAACACAACGAGCGCGCATACCGATCGACACGTCCGTTCACGCATACACACATTCACAACAACACGAAGAGTTATCGCCAGGAAGACATTCCTGGTCTTCGCCGTGCCACGGACACAACTCGAAAACACGGCGGAACTCTTCACACACACTAACAACAGACCCGAAGAGCTTTCTCAGGGCAGACTGCCCTGGTCCTCGCCGTGCTACACACACACACAAAACACAAAAGCACGGCGGAGCTCTTCAAACAAAACACTACGCAGACAAACACTTACCACGAGACATGACCACGAACAAAGGAGAAAGTAAAAGAGACTCGGCGGCTTCCGAAGGGTGGCTGGTCATTCTGTGACGGGCAGGTGTGAGCAACAAAAAGGAAGCGATCACGCCAAGTCTCAGGGAAAAAGGGTGGTTTAATATAAAGTGTGCAAACCTAAAACCCGTGCAATAGATCCGAATTAAGGATATAATGACCAGCGGTCAACTGGTACAAAGACAAGACATATATAGACAGACAAACGACCATCAGGTGGGAACGGATCATGGGCTCCGCCCACCTGAGGGGCGTACACGACGTCACAAAACAACAACAACACAGCCGCTGTGGACAGAGGCGGCCGGTAGGGGGCCGCCTCACCGTGACAGTTTATATATATATATATATATATATATATATATATATATATATAGAGAGAGAGAGAGAGAGAGAGAGAGAGAAAGAGAGATGCTTTTAAAAAAACAAATAGGCATATTTATCACATAGTTATCTACCAAGTAAACATTACCTAACACACAGAATGTTCAGCAGGGTAATGTTAGTTTTTTTTAGCAGTGTCTCTTTCCGTTTTGCTGATATTGCGATTTGAGGTAATGTTGTTAGCATTACACCCTAATTAAATTCAGTGCCTCCTTCAGAGATTTCCAAGAATTTTCAAAGTGGCAAATCGTGTGATTGATGATATGGAGTCAGTGACAGTCTGGTAAATCTAGGCTTGTCTAGTTGTCCTTATTTGAAGGCGTGCCTATGGGGCGTTAAACACATAAAAATGCATTTAATACTTTCTTAGAAACATTTGCCAAAAAAAAAAAGATCTAACCACTCAGGAAATCCCGTAGCTAGCAGCAATGTTATGGATATTCACACTGCATACACACTAAATACTAAATACATTTTTCAGATTCAAGCCGGTGTATATCCATCCGTGTGACTGTCTGTGGATGACATACACTTGCACTCAAGGAAATCATTATGGAAGTAAAAAAAAACTCCATTATAAAACAAACTGATAGCAACCATTTCACATGCACTCACCTTAACCTAACCATTATGATTTGCAAATATTTGCATATTAATGAAATTGTGGCTACAGGGGTAGGAAGATATAAACACAACTTTGACCAAAATCCATGATAGAAGGGCATTCTATAAAACACATATTCTCAATGCTTGCACATCAAGATCCAGATCTACTCTTAGAAATGCAAATTTATGCAAGATTACAGACAATTAGTGGTGCTATTTGCAGGTTATCTACTAAACATGGACATACAGATGAACACAGATACATCTTGTTAATTTGAATATTGATTATAAGCACTTTTTTATCCCAAATGTTTACTTCACAGCAACACACTCAAAATAAAGTACATCAACATAAAAGGACATCAGGTTTGCTCTAGTGGCACTAGGGATTTCATGACAATACGTCCAAAATTACATGGTGTCATTGCGTAAAAATGAAATGTTCAGACATACACTGTGAGAGGAACCATATGTTTGAATGAGTGCAATGAATCCAGGCTACACGCTAATTCAGTCAGGAGGACACTGCTCATCCATGCGTCTGTATTTCCAGCTCTGAGTGCATTTCACGGGCTCTAAGCTGCTCAGACACCTGGTAGGCCACATGTGAAAGTGTGTAGTTAAACTAAACGGGCTCAACTGGTGACTGTTGATTATTGTCACAACAGAATAGTGTTCTTCAGTGTCCTCATTCATCACTGTCACTACCATTAGAATCATAATGCCAAAATATTGGAATTACAAGAGGAAATGTCTTCAAATCATTCAGAAACAGTGCCACCTCAATCCATTCAGTAGCTTTACTAGGCACATGTAGATCAGGCCGCTAGAGACAAATGATGGCATATTATGGTCACAATGAAGGCCCGGGGAGCTAATTACAGAGTTACTAATGACGCCTCAAAGCAAGATAATAGTATTCTGACTTATTAAATGTGGACCATCATTGCGGGGAGTAATCAAAATGCCGAATGAAATAATGGAATTCATATTTTGTTAAACTTTTTTCTTCTCAGGCTAAAAGCTGCTTGAAACAATAAAGGGTTCTTTTCTTGCACCCGCTGCAGCAATAACTTCCTACAAATATGTATTCTGATATTTATATCCACCATTGAGCCCATTGCTCCACATGCTCAATGCAGTAGTTTACACCGTGTGAGGGCCTGTAGCAGAATGACTGGTAATCATTCAGGGCATAAAAATTGCATGAAAATAGATTCCAGATTTGTTCCACATTGCCACAGTTGAACATGTACTACAGTATTAATGTTTTGGATCTCTGCAATATATAAAGTGCAATTTAAATAAACGTGTTTAAGTGAAGACAAAAGACCAATGTACAAGCTGCAAGTATTGTTTCATTATGAATTCTGTCACTAACCACTTTCCATAATTGTATTCTTGCTATGAACCTATACAGGGTTCACTTAAGCCTATGTGGGACTCTCAAAATGAGTTGGGTGTTATGTAATGATTTTATGTGGACTTTTCAATATTCTGTGGGGCTTTTACCTTCCCCATAAACTAGGCAATTTCAGCGTACCACAGACTTCACTTCCCATCTTGTCTAACATATATTTGACATCATTAATCGATGTAGTGAGGAAGTGCACATTGTTTTCTGGGTGTTGCAGTTCTAATTGTGGTGCATAGAAATGAACCAATGCCTCAGATCTGATAGCAAAGTATGTGCAGATTGAAATAGTGACAATCTGTGGCCACTTCATAATGATCAAAGGATTAGACAAATCACTTATAATCAGACCTCTGAGGTCTGAGGTCTGAGCTCAAATGAAAAAAGTCTGCATCAAAGATTAAAAATGTGACAGCTCTAGAGAGAAACAGAACGGTCATGAAAACCGTGAAGTTGATGATCACTGAAGTGAAGAGACTTACTGCAGTTTGTCACCTCCTGCCTTGCACATTCTTGAATTTTCACTTCATGTAAATCTTTTAGTTATGGAGCTCTTTGGATGGCAGAGGGCTTTAAAATTGACCTCTCTACCTCTACTTTAAACATATGTAGGAGTTCCATGTTTAAAATAAGACTGCTATTAATCAGTGGTGAAAATTTATATCATTTTTTCAAATTGCATTTTAAATTAATACTATCCCAATTTACTAGTACTTTAATTCTTTTGACATGAATGGATGATGGCTAGTATGTTCTTAAATGGAGTCAAAGTATAAACAATCCCAAATACCAAACTTCATGAAGAACTGAAGAAGCTTGTATTTAACTGCATTTGGAAATGGAAAGAGTTAAATTCCAAGGTTAAATATACTAATACACTACTTTACTATACTACTAATACTATAAGTACTTTTTTACTATTTATTGCAATACAATGACTTTGTGAACATCAAATAATTGTGCCCAAAATAATTAACTGTTCAGTTACAATGCAATGCAATACATTTTCACCAAGAACCATAAGATTACATGTGATACTGTGGTTAGAAAAGCTGTGATAAAAATATATTTCTCAGAGAAAAAAACTGTAGAGGCCTTTTGATTATTTTCTCTTTGATAAACGTGTCATGATTATGGGTGGCATGAATTATCCGCTTTCTGTGCTGTTGGTCTCCTCAAATCATCTCACAGGTATCAAAGGTGTTTAGGGAAGATAAGTGTGTCTTTCTAAAGGCAATTTGGAAAAATGATTAAATGGGTTTGTCTGTTGATAAAGTAATGAAAGGATGGCACATGCAAAGCATATTGTGTTTGCGTAATTGTCAGCTAGATTAACACGTCAGCTCAGTCATTAAAGGGTATTACACAGCATAATTTAGAAATGACTTTTACAGATTATATTTGGAATCTTAGACCATTTGAGATAATGTTTTAACTTTTTTTTTTTTTTTTTTAAGATATTTTGAGCTAAAATTAGATTTTTTCCTAAGCAGCTAAAAATCGGCTTACCATTGTGCCTAAATGTGTAAGATTGGTGGTTGGAGTTCAGTGTTATTCCCCTCTCTTACTCCGCCCACCTCCACCTCTCACTCTCTCTTACTCGTATTCAGGCGGGGGCCTCCACCTCATCAGCAGTCTATATTCTGCGTGCCCAATCAGCTGATTTGTCAAGGGTGACTCCAGGAGATTCTGATAGGCACTGGGCAAATCACCCAGTTGATCTAAAATATCGACCTGCCACAATAAGTCATTACGCAGTATAATGGCGTGGGGGACCTTGAAGATGTGACTTAATTAGGTTACAGATGCCTTCAAAATGCTTGCAAAGGGAGAAAGAGAACAAGGGGGTTCAAATGAGCAATCAAATGATTATTTTACAAACATTACAGCAATACAAATGCCTCCTAAACTGCCATGTTACATTTACTAATTTGCCCACAAACTGTCAACAGGATACGTTTATGTTTCGTATTGACTTAAGTATCATGTCATTTTGAATGTAGATTTTTCACTTAATTAAGTCAATGAGATATCACTATATACACAAGTTGTTTGCAGTAACTTGCCTAATTTGCCACAGAAATATAAATGCACATATACAGTAGATTCTGTACTTTATATATATATTAAATGTTTTCTGCTAGATCTTTAAACTAGATTTTTGAATCATCAGACACACACTACATACACTAGCCTCTGCATCTGTTTCAGAATTGGCACACTGACAAATTCCAGTTCATTTCATATTTCCAGTCAGTGAATGAATTAGTCATATCCTCTATTTATGACCGTTCCAGAAGAGAATACAAATATATTTGACTTCTGTATTAGTTTCCATTAGTTCAAGGGAATACATTTAGCAAGAAAGTGAAGATTATTTCTAGTATGTTTTCATTTAAATTATTAATAAATGAAGTAATATAATGTGGATATAATGTTTATATTAAATTGACAATATTCTGTTAAAAATGGATTGATAGATCATGCACTTTGGTGTAAAGTCACAATCTGTTTTCTTGTGTCTTTTTCTGCTTTACCACAATAAACAAAATGATTGAAGTTATAAGAGTTTGTGTGTATAATGGCCAGACGAAAATGCCCTTCATTTGAAATACCATTAAAAATAATGTTGTGCAAACTGCACAATAGTCATTGTACTGACAATATAAGTGATTTATTTGGGACTCTGTTTCTCTTCATGGGCTGTTTTTGCTAGCAGTGGATGCGCTTATGGAGAAATGACACTGTCTTACAAAGATATTTTTGCATATATTTGGTGATGAAATGATCAGAGACCCATGCATTTTCCCATACATGTCTTATGTTCAGGCAAAATGATCTTGGATCTGGAGGAACAAACGCTGCTTACATTTACCCTGTGGCAGATGTGATCCAGCAGACTCACTTTTGAACCATCAGCCATTAGAGTTTGTTTCGGGTTTCAGTACAGCTGGAAGACAAAGTGAATAGTTTCAGTTGAACCTTTCTGTAGGCAGCATTCAAGCTCTGAAGGGTCTGTTCTGTAACACCTCTTTATTTTGGGAAGAGAGCTTGACTTCTTTTGAGAGCAGTTGTAGATTAAGCATTTGTGCAGATCAATAGAGCATCAAAATTGAATTCCGGACGTGCTGTCTGCCTAGACCCTCGGCACACGGTGTTTTTACTATTTTACTGTTGCTTCCACAGATTTTTCAGTTCCTAATAAAATTATCCCCACCCACCTTATCTCATACAAGGGAAATTAACAGTGGCTATTGTTTAATTGATGGAAATGCAGCACTTGAAATACAAAATGTTATTAGGTATTAGAAAGACAGAATGATGCATGAATTACTCTATGAAAGGAACCCAAGTGAAAAAAGAAAAATGATATGTAATTACTTTAACGTCCATTCTGACGTTCAAATACCAAACACACCTTGATGTGAGAATTAAATGCACCTTGATGTTCGAATCAAAGGACTCTGCACTAGAGGGAGAGGGTGAAGTCAGAATGAATGCAGTCAAAGTGACACCTGAGCTGCTAATTTCACCCCAGATTGAGGGAGCATGTGTCTAAATGCAAGAGTACAATGTGCAAAATGTACACTGGAGTCCAATGTGTATGATCTGAGACTGTACATTTAAATATTTCCCCTAATGCATCACTCATGTAATGTAAGATTCATTTAACATATAAAGGTTGTTTATTATCATATTAACCAGAAATTTGTTTATTGATCTGCTTAAATCTGTTCTCCAGAAAACAAAGATCTCCACATACGACAAGATGTGGGAGTTCATGAGCAGCCGCAGACACTCTGTCATGGTGAAGAGCGTGGAGGAGGGGATTCAACGTGTGCTCACCTCCGACTACGCGTTCCTGATGGAGTCCACCACCATAGAGTTCGTCACCCAGCGAAACTGCAACCTCACACAGATCGGAGGTCTTATCGACTCTAAGGCCTATGGGGTTGGCACTCCTATGGGTATGTAGCAAAACGCACAAATGAACTAATGGATCAGACATTAGACACACATCTGCACATACATTACACATTGGATTAGACATTAGACACATCTGCACATACATTACACATTGGATTAGATATTAGACACATCTGCACATGCATTACACATTGGATTAGACATTACACTGCTGCACTGTAGATTACAAATTACAGGTTGCTACAATTAGCATGATTTTTGATATGAACACATTTCTTAAATAACAGGACATTCTGGTTTTCACAAACACATTGTGTTGTGGCCATTATATTATGGCCATAAGTGTTATTGAAAATGTTAAATCCCTGTAAATCTAGAACAGCAGAGATTAAGTAAAAATGCATTGAAATGTTTCTGGTGTTCTTAAATTCTCAAGGATTGCTTTAACAACAATTACAATAATACAAATGTAAATTATTTTGGTGATTTGTGTGACTAAACAATTCAATGGTGCCGTAATGGTGTGTCTTATAATTTCTTGGAACATGAAGAAATCCCTGTGTAAGACAGCAACCTTTCTGCATATTATATGCATAAATATCACTGCATGCCTAGAGGAAACCTCATCATCGTATATATGCACATATGTTACCTGGACACAGATTAAACCAGGTAACCAGGATGAAGACTGGGATTTGATTATCAGACTAAGCAGCAGACTGACTTAATCTGGTTATGCAGCTTCCTCCAGCTACATTACGTGCTAGACCGTTGCTCACCTGCAGAGTTTTCACTTACCACATTTATATGAGGGAATTGATAGTTGCATGATGACCTATGGAACGTGCCCATATAACACACACACTCACTGGCTTTTATGTCTCTGAGAAGCTGTTACTTCTTATGGCTGTTCATGGTGCTCACCTAGGATCATATCTCCTACTGTGGTCTTCAATAACAAAATGTAAATGAACACATATCAGGAAAAAAAAAAACAACAGCCATAGGTTTTAGTGTAGCAGAATAAAAATCAGTCAGCATGGCCAGCATTTGAATCTTATGTCTTCCAGATGGGTGAAACATTCACAATAATTAGCATAATATAATTAGACTATTGATTTTGGATTTGAGATTAATAACTGAAAGTCGAGATTCAAATGTTTTATGAATAAATGATTATTTCTGAAGCATACATTATAAAGTTTTGTCTTTGTAAACTTTGCAGAAGGTGTGTGCCTCCATCATACTGGGAATGTGCTGTCGCGATTGCTTACTACACTATATTATTATTATTATTGAAAATCTACACTATATTAGCTGTCCTGCTGTTATTCCTTCATCATGGCTAAATAAGGCAAACGCAGATAGGAAGTTTCTCTTGTTGTAATAGTTTGGTTTGTTTGTGCCCTTACTGTTGTGTTTCCGTGCGTCTCAGACGGGGACGTGTTATGCATTTGAAGAAGCATTTCTTTGAAAGCGCAAATGACTGAAATTTGAGGAGGCACCTTGATGTGAAAATCAAAGGCCTTCGGACCACTTCTGGAGGCAGACAGCCCGGGCACCGCCGACATTTCAATGAGTCAGATCAGCGGGAGGCGGTCTGAGCCGGGCTCCCCGCGCAAGTGCACTGCGAGCTCGGCAGCATTGTTTTCAGCCCGCTGCTGTTTACCGTGTCTGGAATGTGGAGAGGTGTGGGGCCACCGGGGGCCCGTGTAGCGCTTTCTGGTGGTGGGGGGCTACGTGCTACATGCTGCTGTCAGACACATATGAATTCAGACCCCCATGTGAAATCTGTCCCATCTCTCCCAGCTGCTCATGCCAGAGAGGCAGTAAATCTGCAGGCGGTTGCGGGGAGCATGTAGAGTGTGTCCTGGGATTGTATTGTGAGGAACACGCGCGGGGCATCCAGAATGGGTGTTTAGTATTATCTCTCCCCTGTGTGCTGTTTGCAGGCAGCTCAGCACGATGCATTTAAATTGCTAATCCTACCCTTTTAGTATCTGTTACCATAAGATGGCTCTGCCCCTCATCCAGGGCTCCATTTAGCATATATATCATTGGCTTTAACAGAGGATGTTTGTCAGGTCACACTAATAACTGGGTCTTTGATGGTGCTGAATGTAGAAAAACCTGGCAACCCCCCCCCCCCCCCCCCCCCCCATGCTGTGGACAAGGTTAATACGCAGACTGCTTGACAGGGATTAAAAATAACATATTTTAAAATTATGTTAATTAACCACTGACCTATAAGATCAGAAAAAAGAATATCTGAAAAAAAAAACCAGTTAAATATGACAAATATTATACAGTTGTCTGTATCATACTTTAATAAATCAGAGTTGTTGTCAACCTGTTATAAAGTTCAGTTTGTCGTCCTGGCTACGTTTGGTTCCACAGTGAACAGCCCAACACTGGTGGCCGGCGTTAAGGAGTGACACAGTGTTTATCTTTGCAGCTGTTAAAGCACTTTGTGACCTTAAGTGACAAAAAGTCATTCAGCAACTGTAAAGATAAAGATTGTTTTGTTTGCTTTTTTAGTCAGCTTATATTTTTTTAGTGGATGTCCACTAAAAATGTGTGTGATCCTTATCTGCACTTTTACAGTTGCTGAAAAGCTCTGTGACCTTGGACCACATTTTGTTTGATTTGTCTGCATATATATTTCAGAGGAAAGACAAGAAACACTAACCAAAAAACTTGGTGTGAATCAAAAATTGCTTAGTGTGAATAGACTAACATTCATGTATATGCATGTATGTCAGAAATAAGCCAGAAACGGAGTGATCATAGGAAGTAATTAAGTATTAGATGTATCAGTAGTTGGAAATAATGCTGGCAAAAGTTAATAAGACACTCTGAGCTGCAATGTTCTGCAACAATGGTAGTAATGCCATGAGGGATCTGGGAAATATAATAAGTGGGGAAAATTCAGTGCCATCACAATCACAATGTCTTTTATATATTGGTGTGTTGCATGTCATGTGATCGAGCACATCCTGCCTTTGAACCTATCAGAGGCAACTGCACTGGTTCAATGCTACATTGTCACATTGTGGCCCGTGTTGGTTGTGGTCACTGCCTGCCTGCTGTCTAAGTCACACCGAACCTTGGGCAGTGAGGACCAACACTTCTCCCATGACACATGCAGCCAGTCATCTTCTCTTTTTTGAGGTTCCTCCTACACACCACAGGACAGCTGAACGTCCTCGGAGGATGGTACTGCCTGCCCTGTTATGTGTTCACGACCTAACACTTGGATACCATCGCTCTGATTGTCATGGGGAGAGGAACTAACTCATCCATCCCATCCATGGAGCACGGCTGGTTGTGTTGTCCTGGGCTAATGACCATGGATAGATGTTCCATATCTGTGTGTAGCAGATGCACTCAAGGACGATTCTGTTCCACTTCTGATGGTTTAGGCTGGTTATTTTTTTATTATTATTTTAATTGATGCACCATGTGGAGCAGATGTATCTCCTGAACTGAAACTGAATTATGTCCATCCCTAAGGTCTGAGACTACAGACTTAAAGAAAAACCCTTTAAGCCCTTATATACTCGTGTCGCTGAGGTCATTGCTACATAATCTATGCACATCTGAGCCCTTCTGCTCATTTCACTAACTGCGTTTTACTTGAACATGTAGTGATTCTTCAGATGATACTGGGTAGCTGTGTTTGTCCTCCGTGTGTATTAGAAATAGAAAGCACCCCAGTCAGCGTTCGGAGAGTGTGTCAGGACCCCTCCCCAGAGGGGTCATTAAGAGGACTCATGTACAATACCATGTCATCAAACATCTGCCAGGAGTTTGTTTGTGCAAGACAGAATGCAAGCTTAAGAGTAAACTGCCCCCCCCTCCCTCCCCGCTCATCAGTCTACATCTCATGGGGAACTCTCTCTCTCTCTTGCTTGCTTTATTTTTCTCTCATTCTCAGTCTCTCTCTATCTTTCATTATCTTTCTCTTCTCTCTCTCCCTGTCTCATTATTACCAGTCTGCATTGGACTTCATTAGACAGTATTAATCGCACTCTTCGTAAACACTGCCTGTTTGGGTTGTCAGCAGGCTAGTGTCTTTGCAGGATGTCAGCTGTCCGCTGGGTGAGTTGTGATATACAGTCTAGCGACTTGTAGACACTTGCATCGGCCACCTCAGGCCAAGATGTACAAGAGAGTCCCACAAGAGAAGCAAGAGGTAAAAGGAAGAACTTTAAACTGAAGAAATGCCTCTGAACATCTTCACTGAGGCATTTCTAACATTAGAGAGCCTCACCAATGGACCACAGGGAACAATCCACGAGATATTTTAGTCAAGTGTTATTCCACTGAAAATGTAAACAGATGATATTCATTCTTCTCCACAGTGTTTATCACAGAGGAAATTTTTGAACACATTTATATGGAAATTGCTCTTACCAGGCTAAAAATAGACCTATATCTTCTCATTGTTGGCAGGAGCTCATTTGAATTGCTGTGCAGGTTTACAGAAGGACGATGCATTAGGGGTCCATTTGCTGTTACTCTTCTCAGAGTTGACAGAATGCAGCTATGTGTCTAATTTGGAATTCAGTCTTGCGTGGCACTTAATTCCTTCACTTCTGCTGGAGGATCAGCCACTGGTGCCCTTACTGTGACTGGCTCATTTTTATGGCTGAAATTTACATATGCAGGATGTCACCACCAAACACACTTTAAGTGCATGATATGTGATGCCATCTAGAGTGTTACATGTTGTTGCCAGGAAGGACAGTCTACTCAATGTACATAACATTCATAAATTACTGATATTTTAGATGAAAGAACTGGTCACCATTAGGAACCAGACTATACATATAGTCAAGCTTATATTTTATTTCTAGTAGACTATTTTTTTCTAAAGTGGCCAAGAGGATAAGAATATCAAAATAACAACAAAGGTAGAAAGTGTGAGAAACATCACAAACTATTTTTGTTATTTCTAACATGCATTCAGTTTTCAATTATTTTGTTCAGCAGAGACTTTCTAAAAGTAAATCTGCAGAATCTTGCTTCATTTATGTATTGATTACACAGATGGAAAAGTCATTCCCTGAACCAAAGGCATTGACTGGGAGCATTTCTGGCAATTCAAATGCATAGACTTTCCAATATAATGTCAAAATGCTACTGAAATTGTTATAAATCAATTAAAAATGACCTGCAAAAAAATCTCTGATATATATGAATAAATTTGCTGCTTTGTCTGTCTGTCTGTCTGTCTGTCTGTCCGTCTGTCTGTCTTTTGTCTGTTTATTTATTTACTCCATTTGCTTGTTTTCCAAAACACTTAAATGGTAGAAGGATTCAATCTGTGTTTTTCTGGCAAGACGATATATTGTATCACGGCTAGTCTAAACCATATTATTAGTGGGACATCTGTGATGCACACCTAATGTGTCATGTCAGCCTAAATATGTGGTGTTATTAGTATCTAGCCTGTAGGCTAGGCTAGTGTGAACACGCTTACGTACTCGGTGTCTAAGAAAGATGCGCTGGGACAGTTTTCACGGTTTTTTAGCTACTTTGGTGCTTTTCTCCAGTCATTTAAGATTTACAAAACAATAAATGTGTGTCTTGAAATTCGTACAAGGAGCACCACAAAAAAGGATTACCTGACGAACACCTGGACATCAAAACCAATAGTTTATGTCTCAAGTAAATATTTGTCATTTAACATTTCAGTGCCATCAAGTATTTATGTTATTGTTTATAAACAAGAACTTAGCCATGTAATAAAAAATCTTAGCCATGTAGTCAGTATAACAGTGTACTCTGTACATGGCACCATGGCTACGGTTATGGTGACAATGAGTGAAAATGACTAAAATGCATTTTCTGGGTGGCATATCAGTTTCAACAGAACAGTTACACGTTGTTGGAGGTTAGAATTGCAAGAGACTGGACAGGATTCACATTGATGCTTTTACTGTTTGTATTGTAATTTGTCGACAGATCATGTCAGTGTGACACAGAGAACAAAAACAAAGCTGATGTACAGCACTGCCCTTCACACACACTCACTCACACACACTCCCCCCTTCACACACACTCACTCACACACAAACCCCTTCACACACTCTCCCCTCACACACACTCCCCTCACACACACTCCCTTACACACACTCCCCTTCACACACACTCCCCTTCACACACACTCCCCTTCACACACACTCCCCTTCACACACACACTCCTTCACACACACTCCCCTTCACACTCTCCCCTTCACACACACTCCACCCCCCTTCACACACACTCACTCACACACAAACTCCTTCACACACACCCCCCTTCACACACACTCCCCTTCACACACCCCTTCACACACTCTCCCCTTCACACACACTCACTTACACACACTCCACCCCCCTTCACACACTCACTCACACACAAACCCCTTCACACACTCTCCCCTTCACACACACTCACTTACACACACTCCCCTTCACACACCCCTTCACACACACTCCCCTTCACACACCCCTTCACACACACTCCCCTTCACACACACCCCCCTTCACACACACTCACTTACACACACTCCCCTTCACACACTCCTTCACACACACTCCCCTTCACACACACTCCCCTTCACACACACCCCCCTTCACACACACTCCCCCCTTCACACACACTCACTTACACACACTCCCCTTCACACACACTCACTTTCACACACATTCACTTTCACACACTCCCCTTCACACACATTCCCCTTCATTAAATCACCCAGAAAAATATTTTGAATATTTTGAAGTCTCAGACAACAAAGGCTACTTTCAGTTCATGTTTGTTAAAACAAAGAGCAATAATAGTAATAATAATAATAGTAATAATAAAAATAGTTTTGCTTCCTTTTATTGGTATCTTTCATATACTGTCTATAAACTATAATCTCTGCTTTTCCACAATTAAATGAATAAGTCTCATGAATTGAATCATGAAATGGAAGCGGGGTCAGTGTGTCGTGTCATATGCGATGTCAGCCGTCACAACGCACAGTGACTCTGCTGACAGTTCAACTGCACCGCAGATCTGTTGCTAGTGCTGTGTGCTTCAAAGCACATGGTCACGTCGGCTCTGAGCTGGGTTAGATTAGAGTTCGTCAGAGAGCAAAAGCACAACTTGCTTCTGAATCACTCAGACAACATTAACCTGCTCATTAGGGAGGCCCCGCTGTAGCGATTTTATCATTGTCAGGACATGAAAAGGAATTCTGTATGTGTTTTGTGTGTTCTGTATGTGCTGACATCAGAAGTCTGATGAACGCAGTGAGCCTGTTTATTTGTCCGTGCGGGTGTCCCGAAGGTCTTGCGGAGAATTCTCATGGCGCGTGGCAAGCCCAGAACGAGATCGACACGGGAGGGGCCGAACGCTTCACCGCTCACGCCTGGGGAAGACGTTTATTCATTTAACCAAACATGCCAATGCATACTGTAAACATTACCTCGAACTAGCTTTGGCAACTAGTTTAATTAGACAGAAAATACATAGATAAAAGGGAAAAATGCCCGTCCTGGGAATGTAATTTGGTTTTATTGGTGTGTTATCAGTGGTGCTGTGGGAGCTGTGTTCCAGCAGGCAGTGTTCAGCCTGAGGGCGTCCGGTGACTCCGGCTGCACTCACTTCCTCTCCGTCTCCTCACCTAACCACCGGGCTTGCACAAAACCTGCACGCAGCGTGGAGTCATGACATTTCTTGCCATAGCAACAGATTCCCTTCCCTCATGTGAACAGAATGTTTCTTTGTCAGCTTCTCCACTTCTGCTCCGTTGCCCACAATTATTTCCTAGTTGAGAAACGAGCCTTTGGTAGCTAATTGCATTGCTTTGCCTTTTTTTTTTTTTTTTTTTTGACCCTCCAGGCTCTCCATACCGAGACAAGATCACCATAGCGATCCTGCAGCTGCAGGAAGAGGGGAAGCTGCATATGATGAAGGAGAAGTGGTGGCGTGGCAACGGTTGCCCCGAGGAGGAGAGCAAGGAGGCGAGCGCTCTGGGCGTGCAGAACATCGGTGGTATCTTCATCGTCCTGGCTGCCGGCCTCGTGCTCTCCGTCTTTGTGGCGGTGGGGGAGTTCCTGTACAAGTCTAAACAAAACGCACAACTTGAGAAGGTAAAGAAACAGTTTCCCCATTTCTGGAGCGCAGTGAGAGTGTGACGTTGGTACTGTGTGGGCCGCCTGCTCTGTCCAAACACCTGTGTGTGTTTCATTCCAGCATTTCAGCTGCCTGCTGCATGTTTGCTTATCATATTATTTCTTTATTTTTTGGATGGGCCTTGTTCTCCTCACAAGGTTTGGATAGTTGCACTAATGTTAATAGCTGAATTTGGTGATTCTGTCTCTTTTTAAATCGGGCTAAATCGACTCCCTGCAAATAAAACAAATGAATAGTAATAGGCATCCGCTCAAAGAGTCTAGAGTAGTAGGCATCCGCTCAAAGAGTCTAGAGTAGTAGGCATCCGTTCAAAGAGTCTAGAGTAGTAGGCATCCGCTCAAAGGGTCTAGAGTAGTAGGCATCCGTTCAAAGAGTCTAGAGTAGTAGGCATCTGTTCAAAGAGTCTAGAGTAGTAGGCATCCGTTCAAAGAGTCTAGAGTAGTAGACATCCGTTCAAAGAGTCTAGAGTAGTAGACATCCGTTCAAAGAGTCTAGAGTAGTGGGCATCCGTTCAAAGAGTCTAGAGTAGTAGGCATCCGTTCAAAGAGTCTAGAGTAGTAGGCATCCGTTCAAAGAGTCTAGAGTAGTAGACATCCGTTCAAAGAGTCTAGAGTAGAAGGCATCCGTTCAAAGAGTCTAGAGTAGTAGGCATCCGTTCAAAGAGTCTAGAGTAGTAGGCATCCATTCAAAAAGTCTAGAGTAGTAGACATCCGTTCAAAGAGTCTAGAGTAGTAGACATCCGTTTAAAGAGTCTAGAGTAGTGGGCATCCGTTCAAAGAGTCTAGAGTAGTAGGCATCCGTTCAAAGAGTCTAGAGTAGTAGGCATCCGTTCAAAGAGTCTAGAGTAGTAGACATCCGTTCAAAGAGTCTAGAGTAGAAGGCATCCGTTCAAAGAGTCTAGAGTAGTAGGCATCCGTTCAAAGAGTCTAGAGTAGTAGGCATCCATTCAAAAAGTCTAGAGTAGTAGGCATCCGTTCAAAGAGTCTAGAGTAGTAGGCATCCGTTCAAAGAGTCTAGAGCCACCAGAACATTATCTGACAGGAAAACATACAAGCATGAAATCTGTCGTCTGGGAGTCAGGAGCAAAAAAAAGTGAAACGCATTATTATTAATTATATTTTCCAGACATTGCCAGTCGGAGAGCAAGCAGCTCTCCTTGATGTATGTCTCTGAAGACTTGGTTCATTTGCTCAGATGGCTGCCGTGGTTATCAGCATGTTTCACCTCAACAGCCCTGTCTCATTCTCCCCCCTCCAATCTTTCTCCCCTTACCAACTAAGGACATGTGGCTTAGAAAGATCCATGCTTCTCGTTAAGGGATTTGCAGCAAGATCAGTAACACCAGTTTAATTGCTTAAAAGTATTTAACATTCACATTCATTAATACTCATAGTCAATGTTTCCTAATACACATTCTTAATTTTACAGACTGTTAAGCATTTCACTGGTGTCTGTAGTTTTAAAAGGACATTCTTCTCTTAGTTTTATCGTTGAAACTTTTTTAAGCTTTGTCCAAAGGAAATATATATTTGTCTACAATACAAATAAACACAGTCTTCCTGCAATAATGACTCCATCCTTGAATCATGAACTCACTGATCCAACTAACCAAGTCCTCATTTCCCTATTAAGGACAAAATATATTGAATCCCTACTTACACTCAATCCCAACTTGCATTGAATGTACATCACCGTGGCTATAGATTAACAATTAACAAGTCTTTAGTAAGGATTTAAAGGTTTGCACCCTAAACATTAGCCAATTTCCTGCTCAACTGATATTTCCCCACTTGGGTTGACCCAGCAAGCGTGTAACAACATCAAAACATGAGCATGTACTCGTGCTTCTCTTGTAGAACCTCAGAGCGAGCGTGGACATCCCCCGTGATGGCTGAGTTGTTACTCCCACATGTGTGCCCCCACTTAGCCCCTCTCAGCGGGGGACTGGCTTTAAGAGCCATCTTCAGCATCCTCCATCGATCTCCACGAGTGCTTTTGTTTGTTCACTGAAAGCTACCATATTGATGTTCGGGGTTATTCTGTTGCAAGGTGTTGCGGTGTAGCACCCGTCCATGGTTACCGTTACATGGAGACGAGAAACCATTGGCCAGACGAAAAGGACAGTTCTGACGAATCGTCTGCAGCTATGAAAGAAGCAGAAATACAGCCCTGGCTCTGGCTGCATAAAGTGAGATGTGTGGCCCGGTAGCTTTTAAACACTCTTTCTCGTTGCCATGAAACAGGACACATTGGACGTAAGGAGAGGGATGGTGAGAGTGATTATGCAATAATGTGTTAACCAGGAGGCAGCAGGTCCAGACAAAGCCTTTTTGTGTCGGGTTTAAGCTGTGCTGTTCACACTATGGAGTGAAAACATAAAATGTGAAAACAAACATCGCTTTTCTAGAGATTGTAGTCAAGACAACAGCCATATAACTGATTTTTTAAGTGTGAAGCGTGAATATTAATGACCTACTTGTTAAATTTGATAGTTATGTAACATTTGTTTTTTACATTTTTGTAGTGTTGGCAGCAGTGGAGGACTGGGGGCACCATTTCTTCCAATAGCTGTTTTATTATGAATAGTTGTACTCAATAAGCATAACAATCAGCAGGAAAGTAATTTAACAGAGGAAATTGGGGAAATAACAAAAAGGCATACGCAACACTGCGATGGAAGATAAATCTTAGACAATGCTCAACTATAAACACAATTTGATGAAAATGAGACACCACGCAACTACTAGCAACTATATTTAGATACACTAGCATTGACCCAATTAAGGCGAGTGTAGAGACGCATGGCATTCTGGGAATGTCTACTGTGCTTCTCTCCACTCCACAGGACACACTCGTGGTGGTCACCACACACTTCTGCCCTCACATCATGGCTTCAGCCCTCCAGCCCAAACACCTTCTTGGCTGTTTCCAGTTCCACAAAATGCCAACTCCTCCACGACAGGCACCTGCAGTCCAGGAACCATGTCACCTGTGTATCGGTGCCTCTTGGCCCCGTGAGGTCTCCCTTTTATGTGACCATTATGGGTCGCAGTCACTATGAACCACTACGGTCTGATGCCCTGCCTGAACCCAAAACGCACCACCTCACCCAGGTGCCTGGCCTAGAGGTGGAGGTGGAGCTTCCTGGTGTAGCCCGCTCTGGGCACTTCCCGCTCTGGGTCCTTCTCTGATCCCAGCAGACAACTGAACACTGGCTACATGGTTATCCTGATCTCATGGCTGTACAACCTGGTTGACTCCTGCATGGCAGAGTGACATGTCAACCAGACCACAGGTAGGTGGTAGTTCTATTTGTGCTGATCTTGGGCAGTGACAGAGGCAAGTTGAATGGTGAATGTCTGGCTGAAATGCACCACCAGTCTGTCACTCTGTGGGAATGTTGAGTCCTTCAGACACCCAATCACAGGTTACACACCTCAGCCATGACTGCCAAATCAAAGTGCCTCTGGACACTATGTCAGTGCTCAAACACTCCAAAGCAGCAGAAAAAAACATTTTAAGCCACCAGCCCACTAACGTGGCCACGCTCTGGTCTGGGGCCATCAAAAGTCTTATAGGCCTCTTAGTGAAATACATCATGGCAGCAAGTCCATATAAGTACCTGGAGTTCTTGGTGGGGAAGGGACCCAGGACATCAGAGCAGAGACACAGATGTGGACCAGGTGAGTGTGGATCGGTTCATTCTTGCAGTTCTTGCATAAACAGCTCCACGTCTATACAACCCAGCCAGCAGGATCCGTGCCGCAGTCCAGATTTCCTCCCACACACGGCCTGGTTGAAGCTGTCCTACGAGGGCTCCACATCCCCTGGGTGTAGTGGGACTCCTCACCACTGTCAGAGTTGAGTCTGGTGTTACTGGGGGTGACAACAGGTACCCGTGCTCTTCTCAGCCGCCTGTGCTGTCTCCTTGAGGAGTACACAGCGCTGGCAATGTCTCCTTCCACACAGATGGTGAGACAGGGCGTCAGCTTTACCATTTATGCATCCAGCACGATGTTCGGATGGTCGGGTTCCGCAGCACTGTGGGTTCACCTTGCGACCTGAGCCTCGGGCTCTCTGAACTGCACGAGCCAATTCAGCACAGTGTTAGCAGTATGCAGGATATGGGGGATGCCACGGAGGTGAGGGCAGAGATGGCTGAGCCTCACCCAGTAGGCAACGGCTCGCTCCTCATGCGACTCTCCTCAGGTGCGGAGGTTTGCTGGAGGTACAGCTGTAATATGCAGCAGCTCTCTCATCCCATCAGGGATCTGACAGACGGCGCTGGCGCTGTGTTCAGCTCCTCCTACACCGCCGGCTTCACCTGCGTTGTCTCCTACCCGACAGAAAGCTTCTCCAGCCTCCTCTTTAAACCCAGTGTTACCTTCTGGCCAAGCAAGTCCCTGCTGCCTCAAGGAATCTGAGTTGAGCAAGCTCAGATCCTACTGGCCTGAGCCAGTACTTGTGCACTCAGCTCAGACCCCCTTCCACAGTTTCCAGTATCCTTCCGAATTTTGATTTGGCCCCCGGTTGTTGCTGGTGTGAGGGAGCACGACACAGACGAGTGAGGTGATCAGTAAGGTGTTTCAGTGAGGTGTTTTAGTGAGTTGGTCAGTGAGGTGTTTTAGTGAGTTGGTCAGTGAGGTGTTTTAGTGAGGTGGTCAGTGAGGTGTTTTAGTGAGGTCGTCAGTGAGGTGTTTTAGTGAGGTCGTCAGTGAGGTGTTTTAGTGAGGTGTTTTAGTGAGTTGGTCTGTGAGGTGTTTTAGTGAGGTCATCAGTGAGGTGTTTTAGTGAGGTGGTCAGTGAGATGATCAAGGAGGTGTTTTAGTGAGGTCATCAGTGAGGTGTTTTAGTGAGGTGTTTTAGTGAGGTCATCAGTGAGGTGTTTTAATGAGGTGGTCAGTGAGGTGTTTTAGTGAAGTGGTCACTGAGTTGTTTTAGTGAGGTGGGCAGTGAGGTGTTTCAGTGAGGTGTTTTAGTGATGTGATCACTGAGTTGTTTTAGTGAGGTGGGCAGTGAGGTGTTTTAGTAAGGTGGGCAGTGAGGTGTTTTAGTAAGGTGGGCAGTGAGGTGTTTTAGTGAAGTGGTCAGTGAGGTGTTTTAGTGAGGTGGGCAGTGAGGTGTTTTAGTGAGGTGGTCAGTGAGATGATCAAGGAGGTGTTTTAGTGAGGTGATCAGTGAGGTGTTTTAGTGAGGTGATCAGTGAGGTGTTTTAATGAGGTGTTTTAGGGAGGTGTTTTAGGAAGGTGTTTTAGTGAGGTGATCAGTGAGGTGTTTTAGTTAGGTGTTTTAGTGAGGTGTTTTAGTGAGCTGTTTTAGGGAGGTGTTTTAGTTAGGTGTTTTAGTGAAGTGTTTCCCATTATGCTGCACTTGGCCAGTCTTCCTCACTGCGGTGTCCACACCGAGTGTCGTTCTTTCTGGAGGTACTGACTACCTCTCCTCTTCCTGCACCACCAGCATACCAGTTCTAGTCATTTCCATACAACCTGCTCATCTCCCCGTTCTCCATGTAGCTCATCTGCCATGTAGTACTACGCTGCTCATTGTGGTTCTTTCATGTCGAGTGTGAGTTCTGTCCTCTCAGAGACGGGTGCTCGGCTGCCGTCGTGAGCTGCACATGCTGCCTCAGCTTCATCGTCAGCACTTCCGTGCGAACTCCTCCTGTGCACTTCTCCAACGCCGTTTATCCCTGCCGCAAACGTCACGTTCAGCACACGCGTCCGCTCTCCCCATACGCTCCACCTCTCCGGGAGCAGCCGTTCGTCTGCGGCGCTAATGGCGCCTGTCTGAAACATCGCTGGAGGAGCCTGGTCAGAGCTCTGAAGTCACCATGCTGCTCTGGTTGCACATCCATGAAAGCCTAGAGTGCTTTCCCCGCCAGCGCCAAACACAGCGTGTCCCGGCGATGGCTGCCGTCCAACCATGGCGCCGAGAAACCACTCACAGCTGTACAGAGTGCGGCTCCTGGGTGCCCTCTCCACTGCGGCGTGGTGGGGGAATGCGTGCCATCTCTCGCCGAGCACCAGCTGGGCTCCGCCGCTGAGCCACGCCGTGTTGTTTCCTCCACCATCTTAACCCGCCAGCTGCCGCCCTCGGTTGGTGGTGTCTGACTGGGGAGGGGCAGGCCCAACACTCAGGAAGCCCCTCTCCTCTCTCTTGGCTCCATCTTCTCTCATGCCAACCTTTACGTTTGTAGATTCGCCACCTCATTTCCTCAAGCCCAGTGGTGAAATCCCATTTCCTAACACCCAGTTAGTGTCGACAGTGAAGAAGGAACCAGTTACAGTTCTTTCTAATTGAAATGGCATTTTGTGCATCAAGCCTAGCAATAAACAGCAATGGGACACAACTCAATAGGGGAAATGTAGGAATATACAACACTAGGATGGTAGAATATTATTAAACAATACTTAATAAATTACATTAGAAATACTAATGTTGAACTAATAAAGGCAAGCACGATGTCCTGGGAATACTCATAGACCTATAGCCCATAGATCTACAGCCCACAGAACTATGGTCACAGACCTACAGCCCACAGACCTACAGCACAAGTGTGTGGTGGATTCCACAGAATATAAGCAATTTAAATAGGTCGTATTCCCTAAATCTGTACCATCCAGAATTTCTAGTTAGAAGTTATGGAAAAGAGGAGACAGCATCACTGGAGTCTATTTTTGCACTGGAGTAAGGTGGCAAAGTATATATGCAGGGATCTGGGACCATACCTCTGCAGATCCTGGACCTTCTCAGATAACGCTCATCCAAGGAAACGTGGCTGGCACTGCAAATACCTGATTTGGTGTCAGTGAATATTTTTGTGGATTTGAAGGTATGCTTGTCCATGCCTGTTCAGCTGGTAGATTCTCATGGTTCATCTTAACTGCCTTTATCAGAGCCAAACAGCTTTTTGTCTAAAATAGGAGGAGTCCTTAGAGGAGTCTTTAGAAGAGTCTGTGATGATGTACATCAAAAACATTCCCTGGATCTATAAAATTAAAACAGTTCTGCTATACGTCGTAGTGGGGGTTACGTCCAGCATGGCATTTTTTATGACATTCCCTCTTTCCTCCAAATCCACCTCTGGTGTTTGTTACCTACAAACTCTATTTTTGCATTGTCTGTCAATAGAGCCGAGCTCCATTCAGAGTTCTGGTGTTGTTCAGTGAACTCTAGGTGCTTAAGTTTGTGGTTTGATGGCAGCAGCAACATTCTTCTTGGCAAGTCTTCCAAATAGTTTGTTAGCATGGAGGTGGCATATAATTATATTCATGGAGACTTTGTGACCTCAGCATGAAACCCACTCCTGCAACTGTCCAACTGTAATACTAGGAAAAACTTTTGCCTCTCAAACTATCCTCACAGTTGTGAAGTATATTTAGGGGTAAAAGTCACTTTTGTCATCTCCCATCTTCCACACAGGTTCATCACAGCCCAGTTCTTAGGAGCATCTTAATAAACAGTATTCAAAGTATGTATGGAAATATGTGAATTAGATTTTGTTTTGATAAATGGATGGCATTACATATCTTGTTGTGTGCTTTTGGGACAAATGTTGATTTAATATATACACTACTCACAAAAGATTAGTGATATTCAGATGAAATTTATGGAAAATGTAAAAAGCTCACACTACGTTGATATTAAATTTTTAAAGTAGAGCATTTTTCAGTAGAAGCTAGCAATGATGATTTCCTCATCGCAAACAATTTATTGAAACAAAGGCTCAACAGTGGTTGGTTTACCCCAACAAAAAATTTCAACGTCTCAATAGCTTGTCATGTGCACTAGAGCATCAATTACAGCTTGACAACGACGTCTCATGCTGTCTCATGCACATGTCAAGTTATTGTCTGCTGAGGCCTGGTGTCCCACTCATCTTGAAGGGCCCTCAGGTCACTGAGGTTCTGGGGCGCAGAATTACGAGCCTCTACACGGCAGGTCCTGCACGATCCTGCAGGTTTTCTATGGGATTCAGGTCTGGAGAAAGTGCAGTCAGCTCCATTTGAGGTGCCCCAGTCTCCAGCAGCTGTTCCCTAATGATGTGACCTCAATGAGCTGGAGCAGTGTCGTCCTTGAAGATGAAATTAGACCTGTGTTGTTCATGCAATGGCTGGATTAATGATGTTATTCAAGTAGTATGGGCTTGTCACAAAGTGACATAGTTCTGATAGACACACCTGGCCACACTGTAACACCACCACCACCACCACCACCACCACCAAAGGCTCGTCTGGTGACAACAGTGGCTGAAGCGTAGTGTTATCATTGACGTTTCCAACATAGTTGACAGCCATCATTTCTGCTCAGCATGAATCGACTTTCATCAGTGAACAGCACTGAGTCCCCCTGGTCTCTCCTCCAGTGTTAAAGCTCCCTGGCCCACACAACACAATGACACCTGTACCTGGTGGTGTGGTCAGGTACCCTTGCAGGTCGTCTAGCACACAGACCACTCTGATGTAAAACGGTTTCAAATGGTCTTACATGACACTTGGGTGCCTCTCAACTCCCTTAAATGTGACTGGAGTTGTGTGGCATTCATCATCCGGTTCCACAAGGGCACTGTTCACAATGAAGCAGTCATCAGTGTGGGATGTGGCTAAAGGACGTCCAATTCTACGCCTTTCTGAGACTCTTCCAGTCTCTCTGTATCTGTATTCTCAGAGAATAGCTCATGTAGCTCAGTGGTCTCTTCTATGTGAGAACATCCTGGTCATGTTAATCAATGGTTAGCTTCCGTCTTGTTCTCATGATGTCAAAAGCTTGATGAGGAGTAGGCCTACTATTTATATACCAATTATAATTGAACCAAGAAATGTATTGCTCGATTCATGGATCAAACGCATGTAGTGAATGTTGTCGTTAAGTTGTGCAAAAAGTACTGAAACATTGAACAGTTGGACATGTGCAAAATTTTAGAGGTCAAATTTAATTCACTTATTTTAGGTTTATCCTGAAATCTCTTTTTGTGAGTAGTGTGTGTGTGTGTGTGTGTGTATAAGACTATATAAGCATAAGACTGCCTCTTGATCATTTCACAGCCTTATTATTTTAATAATGCTTGCTTCTCTTTAGAGATTCTATGCTAACCTCCATTTGCATCACACACACACAAAAAATAATAAATGCAAATACAACAATGCTGGTATTTTTCTTCTTCCTCGTTTTATGCATTTCTCTGCTTCCATGCGTTTGCCTCTCTCATCATCCTCCTTGTTGACCACCCACCCGTCGCTCCTGCTGCACCCGTTCTCACTGCTCTCTGAACTACTGAAGAGTAAACCGCTCTCCTGAGAGCCAGGAGCAGCCAGCCGAGAGCCAAGAAGTGAAGAGCCTTATTCTAGCTCACACACATGCATGCAGCCGTACACACACACACGCACACACACACACACACACACACACACACACACACGCACACACACAGTCGCAGTAAAATGTCATATGCGCTGTAGGAAGTCCAGCCTCCATTTTCGTTCTCTGTTGACTTGACTCACCTTCCCTTTCATGCAGCTTTCTAATTACACTCGCTCATACTGAGGATTCCAGGCATTCATCAGCCGATGGTAAATAAACGTTGTGGGTCCTTCCGTTTTCGTCATGGTAGACTTAAAATAAATTGCATAATATAAGTGCTGAATGTTACAGTCAGCAGTGGAGCGTCACTAACCCACCAGACATGTATAATATTTTCAGGGTTCTCTGAACCTTTGTGTGTTGTAGATCAACGGGCAAAACATATTGTCTTTGATGATCTAAAAAGCTCCTTGTATTTTCACGCCAGCCCTTTGCTTTGTAAAAATGTGAGGCTTCTTGATTTACAAAATATAGTGTGAAAAACCCACATGAAGGAAAAAATAATGTCACATAGCATAAGTGATTGGGAGCATATAGCATAAGTGATTAGGTGTGATATGTAGTGCATATGCCATTCTTAAAGTCATAGAAAAATATTATTGCAGTGTAATAGTGAATAGCATGTTTACACACACATTGGGCCCTCACCATCATTAGTGTAACATTAACGGGTAAATAGCACCGCAGTTCCTCGTTCATGTGTAAATGTAGATTGCTGGAGAATTTTACCATTTGCATTCTATATGGTTCTTATTGTTTATCTTCATTTGCATAGTACATTAGCAATTCAAAACAGAAAACCTTTCCAACAAAATTCCACCTGAACCTGTCTGACAGTACATGTGCTTTTTTTTTCTTGGTCAGAGTTGCATGTGAGCTTCAAAATTCTGCACATGCACCCATTTAGCTCATTGACTATTTTATTTAAAAGGCACATTTTTAAAATCTCTTTCAAATTAGCATGAAGCGTACTTTGCAACTGTAGTAGTAATGAATATGCATGATGAGGAAGGTCACATGACTGAGCAGGATCTCAGAATGCCATGAGCCTTTGCAATAAGATATGCAAATGTAATTGTTGCAGAGCAATAAACAGAGCAAGATATGGACTGATGTCTCCATGATACTTTTGCTGCTCTGCCATGATTTAGATGAGCTCAGGTCATCTTTTCAGTACCTTACATTCCTCATCATTTTTATACAACGTGCAGCGTTTTGTGTACCACTCACAACTGGAGTTAGTCAGTCATCTGTCGCATGGGTCTTTAATATATATTGACTCATTTACATATAGATTTTGACTGACCTTGAGCACAGGTGAATTAACCACATGATGTACGTGATACTGGTGCATTAATTATCACCACGGTGACTTTATGAAGAGGAATTAAATATTGTGTTGCACATTTTGCATGACATAATGATGTAACCGTCAAGTATTATGAATCTGGTCCAAAATAAAAGAGCTATCTTCTATGGCTCTCTTATTTAAATATTAGAGTCTAAATTAGCATAAAACCTCATTTACATGTGCTATTTAGTCAGCTAATGAGTATTCCATTGGCTGCAGTAGTGGAGACTAGCACTGAGCAGAAGGTAATGGGTGGGGAAGATCGAATGAGTGACTGGAATTCAATTCAGTTTAACAGGTGAGCACCTTGCATCATGTTCACCTCTGGCACAGAATTGCCTCACTTTAAAACATAGTAAATATGCATGTCAGACAAAAATAAAACACAATTTTCACCTGACAGCCAATCTTATTAAATTTGCTGATCGCATTAGCTGATAACATGTATTATATAAGCTCTATTTTTGTGTTTAAATGTCTTCATTTTCAAGATAAAGCTCCTACACTAAACAATTAAAACAAACACAACAGAATAAGAATAAACAACAAAATGGAGCAGCTAGCTGCAGAAAACCACACATACCTCCACAGAACCCCTAAAGAAAACACTCACACACCTCCACAGAACCCCCACACACCTCCACAGAACCCCCAATGAACACTCACACACCTCCACAGAACCCCTACACACCTCCACAGAACCCCCACACACCTCCACAGAACCTCCACATAACCCCCACACACCTCCACAGAACCCCCACAGAACACTCGCACACCTCCACAGAACCCCCACACACCTCCACAGAACCTCCACAGAACCCCCACAGAACACTCACACACCTCCACAGAACCTCCACAGAACCCCCACACACCTCCACAGAACCCCCAATGAACACTCACACACCTCTACAGAACCCCCACACACCTCCACAGAACCCCTACACACCTCCACAGAACCCCCACACACCTCCACAGAACCCCCACCCATATGACAGATCAGCTCTATTTTAATGTATCTTAAATTATACCTAATTATTTTTACCCCATCACCAATTATTTGTATTAATTTAATCATTTAATCAGTGAATGAATTCTAGAGAATCAGTACAATACCATGATAATGTTGACTCCAATTTGACTCTACAGCCCTATTTCCAAAAATCACCATAGTATTAAGATCATCTTAAAAGAGTCAGAGAGTATTCAGTATAATAAACACTGAAGATGATTTATGTTTTATGGTGGTTTTGGAAAAGCAGTCCACATTTATATTTATTTAATTGATGAATACAACAATTGCAAATGCAGCAACACCCAGACTTAACAGAACAGGGACTATTGTGGAAGGTTAATGGGACGACATGTACTACACAAAGACAGCATGAGCAGAAAGGTACATGACATCTTGTGATCCTCCTGTGCTTCTCTCTGTCCACTCATAAGCCTGCAGCTCAAGTCAGCGGCTCAAAGGTTCGCCATCCCCGCCAACCCAGGCAGCCTGCACAAAGGTCCCTAAAGTGGGCAGGCTGTGCTCCCACCATCTTGGGCAAGTCCAGTGCCTTGGGGTTCCCATTGTGCTCTCAAGGCCCTAATAGCATGTCCTGGTTCCAGCAAGGTCTTGCTTTCGTGGGGGCCAGTTTGGTGCTATCCAGCCCCTAAGGACCACAAGAGTTCACCCTCCCTGCCCGGACCCTAAAGGTATCCTCGTCCTAGCATGTCTTGAAGACACAGCAGTCCTATCATGGTGGGGCAGGGTCCTCTCCTGTGGCACAGGCTGATCAACCACACTTGCATTCCCAACAAGAGCATCTGTATCATTGGCAGTAGTAGGAACATTGCTGAGTGGAGCTAACATCACCCCAGTGTTCTCTGATCTGCTGCACTGCATGGAGGCAGTGGTGCAGCTCCTCACAGCTCCTTGCTCCAGGCATGTTTTCCAAGTTCTGTGGGTGTCCCGAGCTCGTGGCCAAAAATAAGAAAATCCGGAGTGAACCCGGATGACTCCTGCACAATAGAGCAACGTGCAAGCAGGACCTGGGGTAAACGGAGGTCCAGGTTACGTTGGTGCAGAGCTCTGATGATGGCTAGGCCATCAGTGACGAGTTCGAAGTTCAAAGTTGATTTCCTGGCAGCTTTAGAGCCTTGGTCAGTGCCACTCTGGTTCATAAAGGAGCCACTGTGGTGGGGAGCAGGAGATCCACTGCAGCCCTCTTCGTTTGCATGGTGGAGTAGAGGGACTGGACAGGGACTGTCCCTGCATTAGCCGCCCACTCGACCCTGCAGTGAACTATAGCAGCCCAGACAGTACAACCTCCACTGTAGCCACTTCAGTGTGATGTCCACACCGACGTGGCCCACGCCAGCCCATTCATGCACCACAGCTAGTACAGTCAGATATGTTGCTACACATACTGGCCAGGCATATAATGCAGCCACCTGTATTGCATCCAGACGCGCCCCTGGCCCGTGTGAATTGCCTTTAGCAATGCGCCTGGATGGTACCCATCTGTCCAGCGTAGTTTGGATCAGTAGCGAACCGTGAACAATAAAAGTGGGCCTGCTCCCATCCCCCCCCCTTTCCTAATTAACTGCAATAAATATAAAAAAATAAAAAACTGAGACGACAGTACAGCTTACAATATAAACAGTAATATATGTACTAGATAACTTCTTAAGCAAAATAAGGTTCCAAACAAAATAAGGTTCACAGCTCCGTGTTCCTCGGGAGCGGAATATGTAAACAGCTCGCACGAGGACATCAAAGGACTTAATCGAAACTAGCTAGCGGTGGTATGCTAATGTCAGCTAGCGTCGCCACAGTGGGCGGAAATTATCATACAGTTAAGCCCGCCCATTAAAAGGGAAGATATGATTGGTCAATTTTACTGTCATTTGAAACTGATATTGCGCTGAATTATCACTGCCAGGGCCCCTATAAACGAACAGCGGGCATCACTGTCCTGATAGGAGGAGACACAGGCTCACAGGCTTCTACTTAACCCCTCACCTTCCAACACAGATTGAATAGACACAGTTGAATAATTTATTTGCTTATATTTCTGTAATTGTTTAGATGTCGATTGTCAAACTGTAAGTAGATAAAAAAAAATTGGATAAATTATTTATATTTTAAGAATATTTTAGGCCCTCTGAGGGCGTAGAGGGCCCGGACAGGTCCCCACTGGTTTGGATCCATCAACCTTACAATGTGGGTATCCAGCACGGTGCTGGATGGTAAAATGCGACTCCTGTAGTGCAGTGATCAACCCATTGTGAACCGCATGAGCTAAATCACTAAAATGTTGTCAGCATGTGTGTCAAAGGTGACACTAGAATAAAAGTAGAGAGGGTACGATGCCTCCATGTCAGCTAACAGCTCTCGGCTCATCACACATCAGTTGCATTCTGGTCCTGTGCGCCGATGCTCTTACTGCCGGTGTCCGTGCCGAGCGCCTGATGCCTGCCCTGAAAAATGTCAGAACCGGTATCTCCGCAGCCAAGCATGGACAGCAGCAAATATATGCGCAGCCTCCTAGTCCCACAAGAATACAGCCCCCATCACCGTGAGCCCGTGTAGTGGAGCATGGTTGTTGACTAACCCCCTGCTTAAGGTTGGGGTGCAGTCTGCAAATCCGCAGACTTAATAGCCTGGGATGCTTGCTCCTTGTTTGCAGATCTTCTAAATAAACAATGCACCAGTCCTTGGGGACACCAGCGAGCACTTGTTCCATCAAGCACTCAAACATGGCTGGTGTATAGCAAAGCTTGAACACCCAGCTTGAACACCATATTCTCTTTGGCATCCAGAATGAGAACCACCTGCTAATATCCACTCCTGAACCACGCAAGAACTGAGGGGCTGATTCGAAGCGTCATTGATGTGTGGGGATGCGTTCGAGTCGGGCTATGCAACAGTGTTAACCCAGCAATAGTCCACGCAGTCATGTCAGCTGCAGTCTTCTTTCGGTGCTGGAATCATTGCCCAAAGGCTGTTTGATGGTTTGATCATTCCTGCAGCTGGTATTTTTTACTTTCTGTTCTTTGGCTTCCTTTTCAGCGTAGGGGAGCTGGTGGCCATGGGGCTGTATCGCTAGTGTTAATCCCATGCTGCACAAAGTTCATGTAGTGTCTCTTTATGGCCACAAATATACAGACATTCCCACAGTTCTCAGTGTTTTCATTAAGCCCAACCCACAGTTCACACACTGACTGCAGTGTGGCACGAGGCTCCACGTTACTCCCCCATACAGTCCCCTCCATCATCGATGCTGATGAAGGCAGTGCATTCCTCCGACTTGCACTGGTGCGACACGTTCTGCTCTGGCAGCTACACCCATGAAAAGCCACGTTGCCCCCGTCCCCCCCAGCACACCTGCTCCCCGGGTTTCCATCAGCCAATTCCAACAGTCTATTCAGCTCCTCCAGAACTAGAAGTTTCCCTCACTGAAAACAAAGGCATCATTGGAGTGTGCCCAGATCCAGTACAGACGTGAGCCAGAACTTGGCTCCGACCCCCCCACTTCGACCGGGAGCCGCTTTCTCCCTCTCATGTCGACTTGGCTGCCAATTACAGACTTGAATTGGATGGCTATCGCTTCCATCCAGCCATCCCGCATGCCGTACGTTGTGTGAGAGCGTGCCTGCTTGGAGCAGTGATGCCAATGAGCTAGTGGACTCAGTTGTGAACCTGTGGTGGCAGGTGATCTGTGGTGTGATCACTGAGCATTGTTCACCTTGTTGCACACTCATAACTCTGACTTGCAGAGTTTCCCCTCAGCATACACCACAAGCGCACGAGTGGCTCACCCACTCACTTGAGGACCACTCAGCACACCGCCTCCTCTTCAAACTGCTCCGGCACACAGCACCGTGCGGCCCACCTCGAGGACTTTACACGGAGGGTGATTTTCTGCCCTCGCTTGCCTCAGCAATGACCACTCGGAAGCTGACCGGTGCGGCGGGCCGTACGTGGCCTCCGCCGCGGTGCATTCAGAACGTGTTGCGGCTCTAACTCCTCCTGCGTAGCCTTCTTGAATGTCTTGTGCTCAGATCTACCTCCAGCATGCCGTTTAACCTCTGTATCTCTGCGAGTAGCCACCTGATCGATAGCTCTGCTAGCACCAGCCCAAAATGTCGCTGGAGGGCTACGGTCAATGTCGTTAGGTCATCGTGTTGCTCCAGCGACAGGTCCATAAGCACCTACTAGTGTTTTTTCTCCTAGGACACCCTCACTGTGCTCTTCTCTGCCCACCAGTAGGCCCACAGCCCAAGTCCGTGGCAGATGCCACAATACACATCAGTAAGTCAAGCTTCTGCTGCATGGCAGGAAACGGCAGGGTGATATCTGCCATGGAGAAATCACTTTAGTTATGATGCACGGGGCGCGAATCGAGATGGACAGCAGCATTGATCATCACTTCCCTCCTCACTCCTCCGCCTCCTTCTCCTCCACCCCAGCTACATCGTACGGCCGAATGACACCTCAGTCACCACTGCCCCCACGCTACCAACATGGCAGTCATTCACTCTCCTTCACCTCTTTAGTGTCTCCATCCTGTCTTATTTGTAGCTCAGTCTCTGGCTGAGGCAGCCGAAGGAGCGTGTGTGTGTGTGTGTGTGTGTGTGTGTGAAGGTGCAGCTGATCAGCTGTCGTTTCTTCCTCCTGCCACACAGAGGTCCTTCTGCAGTGCCATGGTGGAGGAACTGCGAGTGTCCCTCAAGTGCCAGCGCCGGCTCAAACACAAGCCTCAACCGACTGTCATGGTCAAGACGGAGGAAGTCATCAACATGCACACCTTCAATGATCGGAGACTGCCGGGCAAAGAGACCATGGCTTAAAGTAGACACTTGTTCTCTTTTTCTTCAGACGAAAGAGGGAAAAAGGGGGAATGGTGTTAGGGCAGGGCGACAGCTACATTTATACATGGGGGTTGGGAGACTAGGAACGTGATTGCTCAGAGTATTAAATATCATTATTGTTTCAAAGCAATTAGTTATTGGGGGGGAAAAAGAATCCGACATATTTCCTGTGGAAATAACTTGAGTCTGGGCAAAATTAAAGTGAGTTACCTCATCACTCCTGCCACAAGGGCAAAGACTGGTTTGTACCGGTGTAGTGGATGACTTATGGATTAAACAACCGAGAAGGACGGAGGTGTAGGATGAAGATGTGTGTGGTTGGAGTCGGACTGTCCCTTTATTAAGTTCACTTTAGCTTAGGTGTGTGAATCTGTAATCTCTCCGGGCAGTTTGACCATTCTCTGTCTAGAGGCCACATAGAGAATTGTTGGGATCATAAAAGAGAACTGAAGGATTTATGTAGTCACATACAATATACAAAAGGGGGCAAGAAGTTTATGTCAAGACATGGAGAAAACGTATATAGTTTTAAGGTGTATATTTGTGCAGATTTCCTTTGATCAAATATAAATTAGACAGTCTCAGTCCCAAACCTAATTGGTTCAAAAGCTTAAAATATCTTTAAATCTTTAAAACAAACCTGTTCTGTAATAACGACATTTGTTATGCTGAATCCACGGCAATGAAGGCAGAGCAGACGTGTCATACATCAGGCAATAAATGTCTTAATTTGCTTGCATTTCAAATCACTACCACTTCCAGTGAAGTAGGAAGATTGTTTTTCAAGAGGAAAAAAATATAATAGACAAATCCAGTTGTGAAAATGTCTTGGTTAGGAGACAGTTAGGTTTGTCTCAGATGTGTATTTGTAGAGTAAGAGAGGATGACTAAAATGAGACCTGCCTCTTACTGCCCCCTGAGGAACCTCTAGATGCTCTTCATCTTCATCGCTGCAAGATGTAGGTCAGAACTAGTAACTGAAAACAAAACTCACAGCTGTCATGCTATATTTATTCAAGTATTTATTATTTTATTTATTTTTGTTAATATTTTGATGGACTGAGTCATCATAGCTATGAACATACACATTAATTAAACTCCTGTGCATATTTACTTTTTTTTTTTTACACTCAAACTGATTCATTTCAATGTCAAGTTAATTGTTTGTACTTTTTGTGGATTTGATTTCAGAAACAGGAATCCTCACAAACTTGTGCAAATGCAAAATTTATATAAAATGTGTTTTTGTATGAAAAAAGGTTCAAAATTTTGTAATAATTTGTATCAACACAAGATTGACCATCTTTGTCGTCTTCTGGTTGATGGGATACCCTGCAGAATCTCAATTCCAGAGTGTAAAATGGTGGAGGATCTGGGCCCACTGTGGGCCAGCCTCATTAGACCACACCGACACACCCAGGATCATATCACCAGGCCTCTGTGAGGAGGACACAGAGCCAGTGTCCATGATATATGACCTCCGTGGGCAAGGGACACCTTTTAGGTCCACACACAGAGAAGAGTGATACGCATGCCAGGCAGTGTTGAAGTGACACACACATGTTTTGGACAGATACTATTTTTATCATGTAAATGAATCATATTTAAAGAAAGATATTTTTACTTGGGGTAAATGATAGTAACAATGAAACTGAAGATAAAAGACATACATATATATACACGACGAGACAATGATGAGGACTACCACAGTTGCTTCTCATTCTACACCCCTAATTTCCAACAGACTGCTAGTACCCAGAGCAGAGAACATGTGTGTAAATGGTTTAAGATGGGTAAAATGTATTTAAAGAATTTAAAGATGCTAAACTAATTTTGACCATGTTGTGAAAACAAAATCAATTGTGCACACAATTTACTGTCTGAAGTTGATGCACAAGTTTAAACAAAATCATTAAAAAGTTCAACATATTTGCCTCTTAGCCTTATTTCCAACACGTACAATACATGTACACTGCATTACGTATCTATATGATGCACAGCAGTACTAGACTGGATGACAGATACATTACACTCTGACTACTATGATGGAGCTGTGAGGACCCTGATGACCACGTTTTGTCTGCAAGAGAAAATAAGGACATCTCTATTGACACAGCTAATGTGTGAAATGTGACTAATCAGGTTAATTCCATGGCCTTATCCAAGCATTTAATTACTTCTGCACATTGTGACCTCTTTGAGACTAAGCTAATCTTTTAATGCACTTAAGATGTTTTAGGCTGTAGGGAGTGGAATGGAGCCGATCAATCAGTCTAGTTCAGTCAGTTTAAATTTCGTCAACACAAGTTTTGCTTTAACATTAACTACAATTGTTTTATCACTAACATTAAAATCATGGGCTTAAAGTAGTGAGCTGAAGCCATTATATCAGAGAGAGACTTGTTTCCCTAAACATTTCCATAAACATCTCTTGGTTTGACCTGACATTTTGTAGAAAACAAAATGAGGTGTTCACACTTTTCATAACCAGCTCATTAAAGCTCCAAGCTCCTAGAAAATGCATTTTGTGGAGTCATTCTCATCAGGTATCTGAATCCACATGGCTAATGCGGCCATTGTGAAGATCATTAGAATATAGCCCAGAGTGTTTGGCTCAAATATGCGTGTATGTGTGGTCCATTTTCACCAATTCCTTTATCAGATTGACAACAAGGTGCTCTGCTTAGTTGGGGCTTAGATAACGAACCTACATGCTATCATTAATTGGCTAATTATCTTGGCTGGGGTATAGGAATGATCTAGAGATAGGAGGGAAGCTTTGTAATGTGCTATTCCCTACATCTTGTAGACCATTTATATTTATCAATCATCTTTTGTAATAAAAACATAAAGGGACATTGCTTCTTCTTCTGAGGTAGGTCTGTCCTTGAGAAAAATGGTCACAGCGGGTTTGTGGTGTGCAACAATTTATTTGCTAAGAAAAGCTTATATTCACCAAAGCAAGAGTTCCATGGGTCCAGTTCCTCTGCATCGCTCTGCTTGCCGAGATGCTGTTAGATCACAGATTCTCGCTGCATTGCTTACCTCAGGAACATTGCTAGAGACCCTGGCTGCGCATGGATTTGTGAAGAAAAAATTATTCGCAGAGGAAGAGCAGCACATGAGGATGTATTATAACGGTGTCTAATTACTGTCAGCTGTCCTCACCCTTTATGCAATTCTAAGTGGAGATGATTTTGGATAGGTGAGAAATTGTGCCATAGATCGTCTACATAGTTACTGATGATTCGTTACAAACAAGGTAGTGTCTGTTCCTGCCAAACCTTGGGATTACAATGAGAAGATTACCTGCTTGAATGTGAATAAAACTGGCGAAACAGACTCTCACAATGGCAAAGGGAAACAACGGTAACCCTACCCCATTAGAAACCCCTCCACAAGCTCCTCGTGCTATGTTAAAAGTCAAATCCTGAAGGCTTAGTCAGCCCAAACATGGAACAAACGAAATGGCATCGCACCTATACCTGGAACAATGTGAGGTGATGAAACCGCACACTCAAACCCCGTAGGGAAAGCAGGGGAAGACAGTGAGAAATAAAAGACCAACCCAAGTGAAATCTTGTCAAGACTGCTCCGATGCAGCACTGATCTCACTTTCATTTTTCTCCCATAGAGAGTTAAACTATAAGAAAGCAGTAGGTGAGAGGAAAAAAAAATACATACATTTCTTAGGTGCAATGAATATCAGTGTCGGCAACGAAAAGCCACCTGAGGACTGTGAACGGAGGAACCAACAAAAGCGTCAATTCCCTCCTGAAACCAGAGACGTGGGTGCTACAGACATAATCCCAAATTACACTTGAGCCAGGTCCACTCAGGCCCTGTGGAGCGTGACGGATTAGGCTGAACCTGGTCCACACAAATCTAATGGGGCGTGACCAGATTACGCACAGCTGAGTGCCACTCCAACAGCCCGATTGCAGAGGCAAGAAAAAGAGGGATAGAGAGTGGGAAGGGAGGGAGTGGAGGAGAAAGGGGTGGACAAGGGAAAGAGGGACTGGAGGAGACAGACTGGGGGAAAGAGAAAGAGCGCTCAAACTGTGACGACACTCAGATGAGTAATTTAACCTTTTTCTTTAGCATGACCTCTACACCAGAGGGGCAAGGATATATCCTCCCTTGCAAGTACAAATGTAAACAGTCCTGGTGTACGTTATTCCATCAGTTGGTATAAACATATATACTGGATGCCTTAAAGTGACGCTGATCTGGGTTCAGTTCCTGGCCTGGATGCTGGGTACTCCAGCTTCCTCCCACATTCCAAAGATGTGCACGTTGGGCCAATTGGCATCTCTAAATTGCATGTGTGTGTGTGTGATGAACCGCTGCCCTCTCCAGTGTTGCTATCCACCACGTGTGCTGTGCTGCTGAGTTTGGCTCTGGCCCCCTGTGAATCTGAACTGGATTAAATGGTTTAGAAGATGAATGAATGTTTAATGCACAGTCAATGGGAGGCTGCAAAACATTCAGTGGGAACAACTGTGGAAGATTTGGCCCCATACTACTGCTGTCACCTCTGGCCTTAGTGTGACTAGTGAGTGATTAGTATGACTAGTGATTAGTATGACTAGTAAGTGATTAGTATGACTAGTTAGTGATTAGTATGACTAGTATGACTAGTATGACTAGTGGTTAGTATGACTAGTAAGTGATTAGTATGACTAGTTAGTGATTAGTATGACTAGTATGAATAGTGAGTGATTAGTATGACTAGTGATTAGTATGACTAGTAAGTGATTAGTATGACTAGTTAGTGATTAGTATGACTAGTATGACTAGTAAGTGATTAGTATGACTAGTTAGTGATGAGTATGACTAGTATGAATAGTGAGTGATTAGTATGACTAGTGGGTGAGTAGTATGACTAGTGAGTGGTTAGTATGACTAGTATGAATAGTGAATGATTAGTATGACTAGTATGCCTAGTGAGTGATTAGTATGACTAGTGAGTGATTAGTATAACTAGTGGGTGATTAGTATGACTAGTGGATGATTAATATGACTAGTGAGTGATTAGTATAACTAGTGCGTGATTAGTATGACTAGTGAGTGATTAGTATGACTTGTATGAATAGTGAGTGATTAGTATGACAAGTGAGTGATTAGTATGACTAGTGGGTGATTAGTATGACTAGTGGGTGAGTAATATGACTAGTGACTGACTAGTATGACTAGTGAGTGATTACTATGTCTAGTATGACTAGTGAGTGATTAGTATGACTAGTAAGACTAGTGAGTGATTAGTATGACTAGTATGAAAAGTGATTGATTAGTATGACTAGTGAGTGATTAGTATGACTAGTAAGACTAGTGAGTGATTAGTATGACTAGTATGAATAGTGATTGATTAGTATGACTAGTGAGTGATTAGTATGACTAGTAAGACTAGTGGTTGTTTAGTATGACTAGTGAGTGATTAGTATGACTAGTAAGACTAGTGAGTGATTACTATGACTAGTAAGACTAATGAGTGATTAGTATGACTAGTATGAATAGTGGTTGTTTAGTATGACTAGTGAGTGATTAGTATGACTAGTAAGACTAGTGAGTGATTAGTATGACTAGTATGAATAGTGATTGATTAGTATGACTAGTAAGACTAGTGGTTGATTAGTATGACTAGTGGGTGAGTTGTATGACTAGTGACTGACTAGTATGACTAGTGAGTGATTAGTATGACTAGTGAGTGATTAGTATGACTAGTAAGACTAGTGAGTGATTCGTATGACTAGTATGAATAGTGATTGATTAGTATGACTAGTGAGTGATTAGTATGACTAGTAAGACTAGTGAGTGATTAGTATGACTAGTATGAATAGTGATTGATTAGTATGACTAGTGAGTGATTAGTATGACTAGTAAGACTAGTGGTTGTTTAGTATGACTAGTGAGTGATTAGTATGACTAGTAAGACTAGTGAGTGATTACTATGACTAGTAAGACTAGTGAGTGATTAGTATGACTACTATGAATAGTGGTTGTTTAGTATGACTAGTGAGTGATTAGTATGACTAGTATGAATAGTGAGTGATTAGTATGACTAGTGAGTGATTAGTATGACTAGTAAGACTAGTGAGTGATTAGTATGACTAGTATGAATAGTGAGTGATTAGTATGACTAGTGGTTGATTAGTATGACTAGTGGGTGATTAGTATGACTAGTATGACTAGTGAGTGATTAGTATGTCTAGTATGACTAGTGAGTGATTAGTATGACTAGTATGAATAGTGATTGATTAGTATGACTAGTGAGTGATTAGTATGACTAGTAAGACTAGTGAGTGATTAGTATGACTAGTATGAATAGTGAGTGATTAGTATGACTAGTGGTTGATTAGTATGACTAGTGGGTGAGTAATATGACTAGTGACTGACTAGTATGACTAGTGAGTGATTAGTATGACTAGTATGACTAGTGAGTGATTAGTATGACTAGTATGAATAGTGATTGATTAGTATGACTAGTGAGTTATTAGTATGACTAGTAAGACTAGTGAGTGATTAGTATGACGAGTATGAATAGTGATTGATTAGTATAGTGAGTGATTTGTATGACTAGTAAGACTAGTGAGTGATTAGTATGACTAGTAAGACTAGTGAGTGATTAGTATGACTAGTATGAATAGTGAGTGATTAGTATGAATAGTGAGTGATTAGTATGACTAGTATGAATAGTGAGTGATTAGTATGACTAGTAAGTGATGGGAAGGTCTGGTGCTGAAGGATTGAAACCCAACTTTGCAGTGAATGCTCGGCCTCCACAAGCCGGCTATCACCGTGGTAACTTATCTGACACCTCCATCTTAAAACCCAAAAACCAAAAGGATGTTTAGATCACAAAAACAGAAGGGGCAGTTAGGGTTGTGTTCCAGAACCGTTCTTGCCCCATGACATTGCTTGGCCAACAGTTTCCATTAATGTACAGAATCAAAGCCACTGAGATGTTTTGTCTTTGCCATCCTCACCTCCTTTTCAGTACCATCACTCACTGTTTTTCAGTTCAACATCTCCACATTTGTCCAAATCTACTGAATGGCTCCTTATCCACCAGAATCATCCCTTTATATGGATTTACCAATGTGTTCTTTTTCTGTTGTTTTATTTCGCAGGTAATGCTTAAAATTCAGTCCTTTTGAATCAAAGTACTTACAGAGTCAACCTTGTATTTCATTTCACTTTATCTTAGCTACACAGACACACACACACACACACACACACACAGAGTAAAACAGTACATAATACAGGATAATCATTTCACAGGAAAGCAGTGAACATGGTATATAGCTCAGTTGAGGTTACTAAGGAATTGTTAGGTTAACTGATCAATCATTAGGCAGAATGTGTTACACTTTAAAAGGATCCTATGATGGAGTATCTCATTTCACTTTCTATAATATTCGTTATTTGGGGGTACATAACAACACATTGAACCCATTTGCTATTTCTTACAGTAGGTTGTTATTCATGTCCCCAAGACCACTCAACCAGAACAGCCTGATATATATTTTTTAATCAAAAGAGGGCCAGTCTTCATTAATATGAAGAGATCTTTTACAGATGTCCCCGTGTCTCTTTGACGGGGGACTCTTAAAGGAGTGTATTTTGCATGACAAGAATAGGAAAGCCTCAGAAACAATGTGATATTTAGGGACTGTGTCGATCTAACCTTGTGTCATAACTTTTCCTTTTGCCTTTAATCTTCGCAGATCAAAAACTGAGGCGAGTATCGCTTGCTGAGATACAGCATGGTGTCCTTCAGCCTGAGGAGATGAATGGGAAGGAGATGCCGTGTCCACTCACCAGACCTTCCATTACGTAGGCACATTTTAGCACCATAAAGGCAGTGCAATTAGGGCGGATAAACCATCTGTTGCCATGCGCTAGTGGTAGCAGCTCTCCTCTGCTCCTCTTTAATTAGGACATTTCTGATGGCAGGACTACTGTTGGCTGGGCAAGACTGCACTTACCATATGACAAATACAAATACCATCAGGCTAGAACACATTCAGATTGTTACGTCATTATCTTAATTGACATTATTTCTAATGCAGTTTTGCACATTCCCACTCATCTATCATATTGTAAAAAAATATTAAAATCCCATAATATTCACGCATCCATAATCACACACTATTTGGATCATTCTACTACAGAAGATGCACACTTTGACACACAGGCTGCAGTATCGGCCTGGAATGATGGAGCGTCATTTGTGTGACAGAGCGTTGGGAGTTTGAGCGTTCCCCAGTGCAGAAGACCCTGGAGACCTTTCCGTTAGGTCCTTTGTCCATTTTGTCTCTTCCGCACGCATCACGCTTGGTGCTTCTCATCAGAAAAGAAGAGATATAATCACAAAACCGTGGGAGAAGGTAACAGATAAGAGCATGAATGTGTGTCAGAGCGGAAGGAGGAGGCAAGGCAGCTGATTGGCTCCTATTGAGGTTTTTGCCCCCTCTGTGTGTGAGTCTGAGTGACGACTGCAAAGCCACAATTAAAAACAGCTGTAGCAGCTTCATCAGGCTGACATTCACGAACCATCCCATAAACATAGCCATTACTATGGCGATGCAGTCCCTCCTCTCTGACGGACATTTGCATTATGTTCAAAGCCAGGGGGATCGCTGTAAGGACAGAGTACACACTGACTGCTATTCTCCAAAAGCTGCTTCTTTCTGAGCATTACCCGCCGAGGTCAGTTCAACCTCTTTCCACAACATCAACTGTGTCACTTGTGTGTCACACATGAGATAGTGAGTGGAACTGAGGACTTTAGGAAATGCTTTGAAGGACTTGAAGGTAAATGTGAGGTAAGAAGTAGCTAGTTTGGAAACTTTAAGCTAATGAGGTTTGCTGTATCATGTATCAGAGGCTAATATGCAATCACTAGTGTCCTAAATGTGACTATAGTGTGAGATGTCCACTGTAATTTCTGATTAAATAATAATAATATGCATGGTGATACATCTTAACAGAGTTTTGGCCAAAATGTTGCACTGGAAAAAATCATCTAACCTCACGCTCTTCATGTTTTATCTTCCCCCACCAAAAAAGGCTTTTAATATTCAGACGATTGAAGTGTATCGGCTTCTACAGAAATGTGCTGGCATGTCAATGGCCTTATCTCTACACTGAGGAAAATTACAGCTCTATCTTATGCCCCACAAACCATGTCACCTGGTTAGTCACAGGATCACACACACACACACACACACACACACACACACACACACACACACACACACACACACACACACACACACACACACACACACACACCTTTACCACCATGTACTGCTGCCAAGACATAACTCATGCATGGCAAGCGTTCCACCTGCAACCTCCGACCTCTATCAGATGGCAGGTTAGTCTAATGCCAACACAGGTCGTGTTAGACAGCAAATCTGACAGAAAACATGTCGGCTTTTTGGACTCAATTATTGATATAGAATGTTGTGAGTAAATAGCATAAACATAACATAATATCAGATGTCAATACATATGTGTTATTTAGGGCAGTGATTAAGGTGCTTGACTAGCAATCAGAATGTTGCCACTTCAAGCCCCACCAGCCCCACCTCTTCCATACTGCCTCTGTGGGGCTTCTGAACAAGGCCCTTAATGTCAGTTGCTCAAATTCAGCCATATATTATCAGTAATAACGACAAGTCGCTTTGGATAAAGGCATCAGCTGGATGCCATAAACGTATATCTTTATATAAGTGCACCCTTTCCTCTACTGGTCAATGCCATGTGTTTTACCTCATGTTTTGACGTGGAAAGTCCTGCTGACTCTTCCTCTGTTTTTACTGCGGACTAACATTTAGGTGTTGTGTAATACTTGACATTTACCCCTTTGTAAAATTGATAATTAAGGTGACTGTGACCTGTTAAATTATAACCCCCTGTACACAGAATAATAATGGCATTGTGCTGTGGTGTATATTTTGTCCAGACCAGAGGATTTAAGATGTTTTTTCCTGCCCCATGTCCTGCACTGTTGTCGCCAGTGCAGACCACTAAAAGGTGGCGTAAATCTGAACAGCTCTTGTTGCAGCGGCTGTTATTAAATATCCATTTGCATGTGAAGGCTGGATTTTAATGCCATCAGACGACACGGCAGCAGCTTGGCGAGGTGAAGAACGGAGACCCCATTAAGACGGCAGCCCTCGCCCTCACGCGGCTCCCCTCTCCCCTAAAACAAAGACTCCATTCATCACAGGCCGGTCCTCCGCCTCTCTCTCCATCTCCTCCGCCACTCTCTTCATTACGCGTTCATTTTGGCGGGGCGTTCCTCCCTCCTGGCTCCGGCTTCTCCTCTCATCTTTCTCATCCTCCATCAGTTTAATGGCCGTCATTTCACTATCATTTCGAGTAACTTGACAGCATCCAGACGCTTTACTGTGTTAGCCCAACATTTGCTTTAAATGCATCTATAAGTGCATTAGAGTTAAGTCAGGCCGAGCAGCGACGCGGATCCTTTTCCACATTTTGCCTAATTCCTGAGTCAAAATATGTGCGGCCCATACAGAGTAAAAGCAACGCTGTGATTTCTGTGCTGCACCGCTCCACCGTGCCTTTCTGGAGAAATGAACAGAAGGGTCAACGCTAGCTTCTCTAGTCCAGTGCAGCGTCTGCCTGGCCCATCAATACGCGGTTGGTGCTGCAGGTTGGGACTAGTGCCGCGGTGGAAGGAGACGCTATGGAGAGCAGCGGTGTGTGCGCTGGTTCTGTCTTTTCACGGCCCCACACATAATTAAAGAGAGGAGAGTTCAGCAGGGACAGGGTCCTCCTTCCTGATCACTGCCAATTAAATTCTGCACTTTTATCTGCTAATAAGGGTGATTGATTAACAAGACAGGCAGCCTGAGGGGGAATGAATGGACACACACACACACACACACACACACACACACACACACACACACACGCATGTAAAGGCAAAGAGGACTCACACGCACAAGCTCAGGAAATCACTATTATATGCTGGTTTGAAGCTTCCCACATTGCTACCCAGGTGATATGTTGCTATAAACCATTTTCCTGAACAGGGAGATACGATAGAGCAAAAGAACTGGAGCACAGAGGAGCATTAAAAGGTCTGTCAGGTGGCCGCGATAGCAGCAGGGCGAAATGACGACAGCTAAATGCCATTTTGAATCTGCTGAATGCACAGAGAGATAGTCACACTTTACTGGTGGTGGGACAGACACCAGTGTGGTGGAATATGACTTCAACCCTTCTACCACCAAAGAAACAACCCCCAAGATAAATAATAAACCCAGCAAAGATAGTGAAAAAATATTGAATTCTTCATCTCTCACCTCTGTGTCAGTCCGGCAAATGACACGTTTCGATATATTTAGCTTAGTTCAGATGCTCTTTGTTCTTAATTTGCTGTTAGCCACTAACTACCTGTGTGTGAAAATGGTTTTTGGTTACGCATGTCAGCCTGTGAAGCGGTACAGAAGACCCACGGCTTGCTGCCCCTCCTCTTCTTCATCACAGTAATGGAGTGGCTACAGCTGTAATAGGCCTTTAGCTGACGAGAGCATATTAGAACATGCAGGGTGCTTCTCCCTCTTTTTCTGTCTTTATTCTGCAATAATGCCCCCCCATCAACATCACATTTGCCGTGTCCTTGGGGGACAGGGCTGGCGTAGAGAGTTGACGAAGACACAGTCCGTCTCCCAGCTGATCCACACAAACAGGACCGCTGTGCTAATATGTTTATTTACCCTTTATTTAACTGGATGCTAAATCAATCATCTGCCTGCAGCCACTATGACTCAGTGCCAGTACGTCCATTTAAGTTTCTTACAGGCTGACATAGGAGCAAGCAGCCACACGTCAGTTTGCCATCTAACGTGACTACATCAGACTGTTCTCTCTCTCTCTCTCTCTCTCTCTCTCTCGTGCCTTCCCTCTTCTTTCTCTCTCTCTCTCTCTCTCTACCTCAACACCTCTTCTTTCTGGCTAAAATAAACATATTAAAATGCATCCGCTCTTCTTGCGTTCTCCTCCACACACAGAGAAACACACAGGTTTGTGTGCTTGACCACAGGAGCCCCGCAGGGCGTGAGGGTGAACGCTCTCTCCTCCAGCCCTCCAGAGGGAGCGTAGCTGTCTCGCTGCGCCCCAGCGTGGTGTCACCATCTGCGGAGGTAACTGATGTGAACAGAGGCGTGGTGGAGAACAGCGCGGCACGCTGCACGTCTGTCTGGGTGCTGGTGCCTCTCAGCGTTCTTCTCCTCCTGTTGGACCACAGGGTGGGAGCACGTGTAGAACTGCACCTCAGCTCTCTGGAGACCCAGATTCACCCATCATTCTGGCATAGAAACCCGCTCTGGGATGAACTTTTACTTCTGTAAATAATATTTCATGTTGATCTGGTATCAAACAGGAAAGAAACCTTGAAGAAAAACAAACAGAAAAGAAACCTTGATCAGGAGGAAGAGTGATGTTCTGTGGCGGTACCTCTCTCTGATGTCTGTGTCCTGTTTGTCTATGTGAGTCTTTTCTAGGTTGCAGGCTGTGTGTGTGTGTGTGTGTGTGTGTGTGTGTGTGTGTGTGTGTGTGTGTGTGTGTGTGTGTGTGTGTGTGTGTGTGTGTGTGTGTGTGATATCATCTGGGGCCTCTACTGAAAGATGCAGCCAACAGCTTTATGTCTGCTCTGAGTTTGCTTCTGCTCTGGTTGCTACTATGTCCTTGTAAATATTCACTTAGATTTACTGCTTATGAACGTTCTGCTTATTTATTTCTAGTTTTTTTTGTAAATACTTTGAAAGCTTTGTATTTTCTAAGTTCACTCTGTTTGCTTCACATGGAGTACAGTGTGACATTTTTGGTGAGTTAGTAAATTGAAGGCAAGTGTAAATTATGGAGTGTATAATACAGAATCATGTAAAGACAAGTGTACATTATGGAGTGTACAATACAGAATCATATAAAGTCAAGGCATCTGTACATTATGCAGTGTACAATACGTAATCATGTAAAGACAAGTGTACATTATGGAGTGTACAATACAGAATCGTGTAAAGTGAAGGCAAGTGTACATTATGGAGTGTACGATACAGAATCATGTAAAGACAAGTGTACATTATGGAGTGTACGATACAGAATAATGTAAAGACAAGTGTACATTATGGAGTGTACGATACAGAATCATGTAAAGACAAGTGTACATTATGGAGTGTACGAGACAGAATCATGTAAAGACAAGTGTACATTATGGAGTGTACAATACAGAATCATGTAAAGACAAGTGTACATTATGGAGTGTACGATACAGAATCATGTAAAGACAAGTGTACATTATGGAGTGTACAATACAGAATCATGTAAAGACAAGTGTACATTATGGAGTGTACGATACAGAATCACATTTGCATCTCTCCCTCATGTTGTCATTTTTTTTCCTTTGACTAGTACATTTGCACACATACACAATGCACATACAATTTCAACCTTTCTCGTATCCTTCTAATCTAGACTCGATTGTAACACACACACACACACACACACACACACACACACACACACACACGTTTTGTCAGTCTTTGGCAGGTGAAGACAGATGTGATGTTTCGTGAGATTATTTCTTTGTGGGATGATGAAGTGTTCTGTCCACTGGCACTGTACTCCACCTTGTCTGAAAAGTGCATCACCCGTCAGAAGCCGGCAGTGCGTACAGATGGATCTAGAAGCTTCTATTAAGATCAATGATACAGAATGAAGCAGAGTTTATAAAACTGCAGTTAGCCAAGATAAACTCCCCAATGGATCTTTATAAACATAATCACAACATTTGTCACTCTATTAACAGAGAGAAAATGTCCATTATTTTATCTACATAGAAATGTAAATTTAACAGATAACTCAATTGCTGTGACTCATAACCCAGGAACAGGAATCACAGAAACTAAAGCTGTTCTTGTTATGGTCAGTATGGTGTTGCTCGAAATGCAGTCACCAATAAAGAGGCATGGAGAGCAGACGGAAACCAGAACATGATACTGAAGTACTGACACTGACAGCGCATGATACTGAAGTACTGAAGCTGACAGCGCGTGATACTGAAGTACTGACACTGACAGCGTGCGATACTGAAGTACTGACACTGACAGCGCATAATACTGAAGTACTGACACTGACAGCGCGTGATACTGAAGTACTGACACTGACAGCGCGTGATACTGAAGTACTGACACTGACAGTGCATGATACTGAAGTACTGACACTGACAGCGTGTGATACTGAAGTACTGACACTGACAGTGCATGATACTGAAGTACTGACACTGACAGCGCGTGATACTGAAGTACTGACACCGACAGCGCGTGATACTGAAGTACTGACACTGACAGCGCATAATACTGAAGTACTGACACTGACAGCGCGTGATACTGAAGTACTGACACTGACAGCACGTGATACTGAAGTACTGACACTGACAGCGCATGATACTGAAGTACTGACATTGACAGCGCATAATACTGAAGTACTGAAGCTGACAGCGCGTGATACTGAAGTACTGACACTGACAGCGCATGATACTGAAGTACTGACAGCGCGTGATACTAAAGTACTGACAGCGCATGATACTGAAGTACTGACACTGACAGCGCATGATACTAAAGTACTGACACTGACAGCACGTGATACTGAAGTACTGACACTGACAGCACATGATACTGAAGTACTGACACTAACAGTGCATGATACTGAAGTACTGACACTGACAGCATGTGATACTGAAGTACTGACACTGACAGTGCATGATACTGAAGTACTGACACTGACAGCGCGTGATACTGAAGTACTGAAGCTGACAGCGCGTGATACTGAAGTACTGACACTGACAGCGCATGATACTGAAGTACTGACACTGACAGCGCATGATACTGAAGTACTGACAGCGCGTGATACTGAAGTACTGACAGCGCATGATACTGAAGTACTGACACTGACAGCGCATGATATTGAAGTACTGACACTGACAGCGCATGATACTGAAGTACTGACACTGACAGTGCGTGATACTGAAGTACTGACAGCGCGTGATACTGAAGTACTGACACTGACAGCGCATGATACTGAAGTACTGACACTGACAGTGCGTGATACTGAAGTACTGACACTGACAGCGCATGATACTGAAGTACTGACACTGACAGCGCATGATATTGAAGTACTGACACTGAGCGCGTGATACTGAAGTACTGACACTGACAGCGCGTGATACTGAAGTACTGACACTGACAGCACATGATACTGAAGTACTGACACTGACAGCACATGATACTGAAGTACTGACACTGACAGCGTGTGATACTGGTACTGAAACAGAGAGTGCATGAGCCCTGTGCACTTATCCTCCTCTTTAAAATAGAGATGGCACCTGGTGTTTAAACATGTTCAGTACATTCTAAAATGTAGAAATGTACACACCCTCCTCTTTCACTGTGATGGTCCTTTTTGAAGTATGTCCATTACAGAGCTCCCTGGTTTTATGTCAAAGTAAATCACATTCAAAATGCTAATTTATGGGATGCATTTTGCCTAAACAGATGTGCTAGTTAAGCATCCCATCTGAGTCCAGTATGATGAACACACAGAGGGGGATTCTTACTGTTGTCTGAATAACGGTACGCTTCTAGAGATGCTCCCTTTTTATGAAGGGATACAGCTATTTATATTTACATATGTGTGGACACATAAAATGATGGACATCTGGAAATAAAAACAAAACAGTATTCAGAGCATTTCAAAGCAAACGGTACTCTCATTAAAAATATGTTATTTTCTGTGAATTTATCTAGGTTAAATATAAGCATTTCTTATATTTATATAAGGTAAGTCTTAAATGGTAAGTGTCTCTTACCAGACCAAAATAAGTCCGCAATAAATCCATTTTACTACGCAGATGAAAGTTTTCATCCTAATGGAAAAACCATTAGAGTAAATATTATGCAAATGAAGCGGCCCGTTCCTTTCAGATCCCCCCCCCCCGCCCCCCCCAACCCCCCAGCCTTGGGGTCTGATAATGAGCCTCTGTGTTCTCAAGGAATGACAATTAGCCAAAAATAAAAAGTGCCTGGATGGAGGGAGGTTTCAATGCAGACAGGCCTGCAAAAGTACACAATTATATATTGTAACAAATGTTTTTGAAATGCATTTATCTTGCTTCGGCAGTTTACATTTGAAGTTAAAAACACAGTTTTGAATGACGGCTGTTTGACCTCTGATCTATCATTTATAAAGGCCTAGGCCCATATTATTATTATTATTACTGCTGACTTTGAATATGATACTTTAATTAAACTGAATTAGTTTAGGCAATGCTTGTTAAGCATTTCAACACATAGTTACAGCTACAGACTCTGGGAGATACTGGCTTATATCCACAAGGGATTATAATGTGTTGGCAGTAACCCTGTAGAAGACAGTGATGTGAACACATACAACATAAGCAGCACTCTAACCTAGCTGAGAAGGTCCGTGCAGGGTCACCTTTGCCTTTGGGTTGAGTTCATAAGGAAAATCAAAGCTGACAACTAAGACTAGTCAGCTATTTATCTCTGTAATGACTCATCACCCTCAGCTGTGATCTCCCTCACCACCTGATGACTGAACTCTTTGAACTACTAATGAAGTAATCTCAACCCATATCCAGTCGGAATATGTGCAGATTTCATAGGTTATGATGCAAAAAGCAGTTGATCATTTTTTCTCCTTAATCATGCTTTTCATGGATATAATCACTGACCTAGAAAAGTGACACTCACTCCTCCCAATCCATTACAAGCACACTTGTAAGCCCATTATAGGCCATGGAAATATGCACATTAATCTTGCTGGATGCTAATTTATCTTTGCAAAACCATATTGACAGCCAGACACATAATCTTTTAGTTGTGGAATTGGATTCAGTACCAAACTTACTATAGATAGACTGCCTTCTGATGTTCAATGAGGATCTAATATCGCATTATAGGGGATGTTTTTTTTTTCCACCATACTATCAAAATAGTTCATAGTTACAAAAGAACAGAAAGGTGTTGTGTGCACTGTGAGATGAATTTCTTCCCCTACCTTGAGGGCAGTTTACAGAAAGAACCGATGTCAGCACAGCGGTTCACTGCTGTCAAATAATGTGGGAAATTATATTATCACTTCTAATACATTCATAAAGTCATGGGATGTCCACTGGAGACTGCACATAGGTGATGACCTGAGCAGATGCTACACATGTCATGTAGCAAAGGTCACTGATGTCAGTCAATTTGACAGGGGAAAACAGTTGCATTGCAATTTTCTTTAATCTGAGATGCAGAAAGATAGAAAGAGACAGGGAGATAATATGTCTTGAAAATATTGTAGGTTAGTTTGCTTTTTTCTATAATCTGTAACACTTTTCCATCACTGCTGTCTGTTGGTTGAGTGGGCATCGGTGCATGGGTGCCATGGTACCCTGTGTACCCCGTGTACCCCGTGTCATTCATCGAGAGACTTCTAAAAGCTTCTCACATGCAGTTCAACAATCTCATTAAATTGCAATGTTAGAATACAATGTTTTTTGCAAAAATATGCTTGTAATTGTTCTTTTTAATCAGTAAACTATGGATTGACTGATTAACCTAGCAATATAGATAGAAATGTATATTTCCATAAATTTCTTTAGATAGAAATCCATACTAAACGGATCTAAAATATATATTCAGATCCAAGGAAAATAACTGATTTCACAGATCACTTTATTTCCATGGCATAAAACTTGTATCAGTAATTGTTTTAAATGTTTTGCACAAACAACAGATAAGATATTCATACATAAGAATATATACTATAAATGTGTTAAATAAATAAATATTAAATGTTACACTCACATGGTAATGTATGAAAAAAGAGCAGTAGACACGTGTCCTTCAGAGAAACGGCTGAGTTTGAAGAGTCAGACCTGCTGACTTCAAAGGCGATGGTCAAGCCTTAAAGCAGCAGCCATGCGCCTTTCATGAGGAGGTGTCGTGAGGAGATCTGCCAGAGAGTAGAAACCTGCGTTATCTTTTCCCGTTAACATGCTTTTCTTTTAATCTACAGTCCTTAATTGATCATGGACACTAAAAAGATAGTATAGGGTCTTCTGAAAGATAAAATCAGCCTCTTTCGCACTGTGTGAACACAAGCTGCAGTTTTACTTGCTCTAGAATCTCCTTCTGCTCCAGATTCCTGCACAATCTGCACAATACGGATTCAGACCCATAAACACACCAGTCTAGATAAAACGTCAAAGCTCGATTTTGGAAGTGCCCAACAAAGTATGCCAACTAGTGGGACTGTCTGGTTCTAGTGGGACTGTCTGGTTCTAGTCTGGTCAAAGGTTACATGCCGTAGGTTCTAAAGGAGAGAAAAACAACAGACTCGTAGAAGACACCCTGCATGCCAGTGTTGTTAAAACCTAAATGTCTAAATTAAATGCATCATCAATATGCATCGGTGCTATTAATATGGGTGGGCTGGGTTTGATACATATACAGTAAGATTCCCATGAACATAAGCATGAACATTCAGTCTGACTGTGTTCCTCACTGGGCTCTAATAGAAGCAGTACTCTTTGACACTACAATAAAAAGGTCAGCAGCTAGGCTTTACCAGGCTGATTTGCACCTCATTTGCATTAAGTCTACCTAAAAAGCGTTTTAGATTTTAAGTGTGAGGTTGTGATAAGTGGAGCTCATGTAACTACTATAAGGTGTGAGCGCTCATTCCCGGCCCTTTCTCATTTCAACCGGATACTCGGTGTAGGGAGTGTAACATTGAATACCAAAAGTTTGACAAGCTTGTTAAGCACAAGTGACAAGCTAGATAGAACTGCAAATGCCGAATTAACAATGGTACTGCACACACCTACCGCACTTAACGTCAGTGGGGAACCGTCAGGGACCTCTACGCCCTCTCAGAGGGCCTAAAATATTCTTAAAGCATTATATATATAATTATCCAATTTTATTTTATCTACTTACAGTTTGACATTCGACATCTAAACAATTACAAAAATATAAGCAAATAAAATATTCACCCGTGTCTATTCAATCTGTGTTGGAAGGTGAGGGGTTGAGTGGAAGCCTGTGAGCCTGTGTCTCCCCCTATCAGGACTGTGATGCCCGCTGTTCGTTTACAGAGGGCCTGGCAGTTATAATTCAGCGCAATACCAGTTTCAAATGACAGCTAAATTGACCAATCATATCTTCTCTCTTAGTGGGCGGGCTTAACTGTATGATAATTTCCGCCCGCTGTGGCGACGCTAGCTGTCGTTAGCACCATCGCTAGCTAGTTTCGATTCATCCCTTTGACGTCCTCATGCGCGTTGTTTACATATTCCGCTTCCGAGAACCACGGAGCTGTGAACCTTATTTTGTTTGGAAACTTATTTTGCTTAAGATATTATCTAGTACAGATATTATTGTTTATTGCGTTTTTAAAGCTGTACTGTCGTCTCAGTTTTTCTTTATTTAGTTTATTAAGAAAGGAAAAAAAAAATTTCGGGGGGGAGGGGGGGGGGGGGGGTAGCGGGCCCAGGTTTAAAGGTCACGGTTCGCTACTGCTTAACGTAATCACTCACGTGAGAAACCATGAAAGAACAGCAAACAAAATGTCACAGTGAATATATATACCTCCTTTCAGAAAAGGCTTTACAATGATTTAACAATTATTTTACAATGGCACTCCCCCAGTGCTGTTCCCAATTACTGATATCCCTCTTATTCTCTCTCTTTAATTGTAATACCAAACGACTCCCTCCTGCACTCTAGTGGTGGGTCTCCAGTTCACTGCACAGTTTACACGTTCAGGTTATTGAGTGTTAGTAGCAACACTATCTGAGCTGAGCAACATTAGCTGAGGGAAGAAATGACAACAGTTAGCCCAGAGTTCATCAGTCCAGTGGCCACGTCATTCATCACACAGTCAATGAGTATGCTAAACAGACTTTATCCGAGCAGATGCAGCATAAACAAACACTTTGCTGATTTAACTTTAAAGAATAAGATGAGACTCTTTTGCGTGTTTGTTAATAAACTTGTGTGTCTCCTTGGCTTGATTTACAAGTATTGCCTATAAAATTTTGATAAAAGCACTGATACCTAAGGTTATCAAAGCTAAGGGACTAGACGGGTGGAATAAAATGTAAACACTGTACTAGGCATCTTCACATAAACATTATAGGAAGCCCAAATTAAGCATGGAAACTAGATTAATTCAGGTTTGTCACACTTTTGTGACATGGGTAGTAGCAGTCCTACTCCACTAACTAGCACATATATCCATAACACCACACAATAATAACAGCTAGATTAACTGGGATTGTGTCCAGGATATCAGTATCATCTAGGTTTTCTGTGGCTGATGTTGATATCAAACTCTAACCAAAGCCACATATCAGCCTACTATATATTATCTCCTTTTGTTTATCATTCCATGTATTTAGACCATCTTGGGAATTTCAAACAAATATTGTGAGTCATGATGAAGCCTCTCTCAGCCTGGCCAAGACACACACCTCTTGTAGCTCTTCTTGATGCTAAGATGCTTGATCAAATATGGCCTCTAATCATTGTTGTTGTGCTCTGTATAAGAGCATGTGGAAGTGATTGATTTCTCTCAAGTACGCTTAATGTGTTTAAAAAAAACAACAACAAAAAAAAAACCCAACCTTTTGCTAACAGCAGTGTAAAGCACTAAAATGACCTTCATTCTGGTGCCATTACATTAAAAAATCAGTAAGGTAACCACGGGGCTAAAGGGAAGCAGGACTGGACGTCTTTTAGAGCCTTTAGTCAAGCTTGTTTATTGTTTTGACCTCAGCACAACATTTGCTGCTGTTGCAGCCTTGATCAAGCAATTTGTCAGTTACCTTGGTTACCTTTTTTTCTCCAAATGCTTCCTGTGTCAGCAGTTTGAGAAGAGACTTCCTCCAAATGAATTCCAAGGACTGCCTTATTTTCCAGCTAAAATAGGATTTCAAGTTCAATGCTCCATAGAAATTATTATCATGCTTAGTGCCTACGGTCTGAGAAAAATGTGAATTTGATGTATAAGCAATACTCCTCAATACAGCTGTTTGAGCACTTCTGTGTGAATAAATCCATGATACTGTGCATGAATGAGAGAAATGTATGGATGTGGTATTTGACACTAGCTGTGACATTTCATATTCATATCCTTCATATTAGGATAGACAAATTCTCACACATTTATAGCCGAGAGATCATGTTGATAATCTCATCTGAAAAACAAACAAAACATATTTTGATGCGTTCTTGAATTTCCTATAATATTAATTTACAGTATGGTCCCTTTCAATGATGGCATTATCACACTTATAATCTGAAATGAACTTGAATAATATATCACTCTGACACAGTAATACAGTAAACGTATATAACGCTTTTAGTGAATAGCTGAGGTAATAACCTGTAAGGCTTGTAGCTTGAACTGTCTGTCTGCAAAATCACAGTACTAAAAATATGAAGACCATACATTTTTTGGCAGAAAATTCATCTATAAAGATTTCAGAATGTTTGATCTTTTTCTGAGATTCTCATTGAAGTGGTATTGTTCCTTCGTTGTTACTCCTCATTCGTTGTATAACACTATGGAGGTAACGAGTCACTGCTCATTTGTTCATTAGAGCGACTTTATAAAGTTCCTAAGGTTTTCTACGGTGATGTGTAGAATTAGACGACCTGTATCATGGCCATACAGACGCCGAGCAGCTCCGTCTGAGCTCGCTGTGTGTGGCCATCAGCAGTCCTAACACATCCCCGTGCTCCAACCGCAATTTCCACTTGCGCAGTGTCAGAGAGCAGAGAGATAGAAGACAGAGACAGAATTGCAGGAGTCTCCTCAGTGAAGTAGGGCAGTGCTGGAGGAGTTGAGAGCTTGCTACTGCACTGAAGATGGGCGGGTGGAGGCTGGGGGTGGTGGAGGGAGGGGGGGGGCACATGGCGATGCAACAGGACTCCGGAAAGTGCTCCAAGCACACGACAGAATGACAAACGCCCCAACCAAAAGATGAGATTGGCTCTTTCATGCTCTCATGCCAGTAAAAGTTTTCATTCAGTTCGGTTTAGGCACAAAGGACTAGAAGATCAGGCTGAAACTAGAATAGTTGAGAAACTCACAGATTTGAAATTTTGAAATGTAAGCTTGGACAAAATAAATCCATGACTTTTATTATACTACAATGCCATGTATCCTCTTCTTCTCATGTCTCCATGGCAGCAATTAGCCTAACTACACAATCTGATTTATAACAACATATGATAAAAACCTTAAATATGCTTTACCAGCCACAACAGACCTTCCGGACATTTTAAGTGTCCTATCTTCATGTAATAATTGCTTTTTCATAAGTCATCCTATGAAAATAAGCATGCAGGTTTCAAATGGTTAAAATTATGGCTATTTCCATGTAAAGGGAATCCAATGATTATAAGTGAAAACGTCTGAAGTTTGGTCATATGAAAAAGAAGCATAATTAGGTTAGCCTTGCTCAGTGTTCAATGACAAACAGGCAAACATGAGCCACTTCCACTCTTCTGATACTACCAATCTCTTCCCTGGGGCTGTGCCTAAACTCTGGGTCACAAAACAACCAACGGTCATTATTATACACACTGAAGAAAACTATCAAATAAAGATTTTTTTTTTCTGCAAAGGCAAAACAATTCGGTATGCAGCCTGAGGTTCTATCCTTCTTTTCATTTTTCTTTTATTCTTAATACATAACCTACCATTGAGCAAAACTGTTCAGCTGGTGGTAGAGAATAAAACAGACTGAGCACATATGGTCAGCCCCTAAAACTCCTTTGAGCTAGAAAAAAAAGCAGGTTGCATGATTACAGAAAAAAGAAAATAGCTTTTAGAGAAGGTTGAAGGTCAAGATGAAAAAGATTACTGGGAAAATGCTTGGTTCTCCTCTCTTTGAACTGCATACTATAAACTTTCAAAATCTGACGAGTTTCCCTCATTACAGCTGTCCTTGTGCTTGAGAAACACCTTGATCGATAGTTTAAGTCCGCGAGGCTGGAATGAGCCAGACTGAAATGTGATTCTCAGTACCGTGAGGATGCTAGACGTGAAGCTCCATTTTGCTACCCTGCTATATGTTACGGTCTAACCACTCTGCAGAAGAACATTGTAAGTGTTTTACCTCCGTATCTCAGGAGGAGAAATGGCCAAGAAGACTACTGTCTGCACGACGGAGGTTCTCATTAATGCTCGTCTTTCTCCGAGCACAGGCAAAAGTAATGTGAAGAAGCAACATTATTCTTGAAGTAATCTTTAAAGAAAAGGCAAACTTCGCAACCAGTCACAATGAAAAATGACTCAACTATATAAATATATTTGAAATAATATATATACACACCGAACTTTACAAAAGTCTTAGGCCACCATTGGATTTGCTGTTTTAGCAATGGCAAAATGCCCGTAAATAATGATCTCTCATGTTGTTTATTAGAATTAGAAAATACAGGAAATGTAGTATTAAAACAAACTTCGATATACAATGGCAAGAATTTAGTGCCACGCCCCTACACACACACACACACACACACACACACACACACACACACACACACACACACACACACACACACTTGAATAATAGCAAGAAAAGCCTGATGGGAAGAACTGGAAAGCATCATATAATATACCAGAATTGTGTGTGTGTATTTGTCTATAACAGAAGATTTAGCAGTAGTAGGTGTTTAGATTTATAATTGGTGAAAGGAAAATGAAAAAACAAAAAAAGAAATTGTGTAAAACGTATTTATTAAATGTAAAACACTGTAATGGTTCTACATACACTGCTTTCTGGAAGCTTCTCTGCATAGATATTTGTGCCTGAAACCCCCTGAAGCTCCAATGTAGATGAACAAACTTTCTAAATGTATGCTACTGATCTTAATTTTGAATGAACAATCTTTCAAAATCGCTTTGATGATTTCCTGTTACTATCTTGATACTTCATCTAAAGTCTGTATGCATCAGCAATCGGTATTTCACCCGCGCGAACATATAGTCATCGCTTGTCCTTGCTTTTAGCACTTATGAGTATACCAAACATTTCACCACTGGATTATAATTTAAATACTGCATAACTCAAGCAAGTCACAAGAGAAACATGAGTAAATAGAATATTCGTCCAATCTAAAACCATTGCAAGTTTATTTTGATCTCTAATCTTGATCTCATAATTGAATTCAACTTTTAGCCAGAGGCTCAATTCAAATATTCCACTGAACCCCCCCCCCCCCCCCCCACACACACACACACACTCCAAATCTACATGCTTTCTGATGCTGCACAAGGCACATATCAATAAGATGCACCAAAGCTTTGATCTCACTTTCTCTGATTATTCGAATACCTTTCAGAACAATGCATCTGTGATCCAGTTACTGACTTACTCCAAAGTAATTATTTCTTACTCCTCATAAGATTGAAGTTCAAAACCAAATTACAACGTATAAGGATCTTTATGTCCTGCTGAGAGCTTGATTCTAAGGACGAGTCTGATGAATGACCCCTCGCATCAACAGCACCTGTACCTGTAAATTTCACTATTTTTTTTATATTTGATTTTTTCCCTCATCCTCTATTTCTCCATATAGAACACAAGTGATTGCATAGAGACGTATAATCGTGATTCAGATTTTGAGAGTATGAAGATGTTTTGTGGGGATGTGTAGCATGAAAGTGCTCCTCACAACTGTAAGGTCTTCACGCTGGAGGAGCCCAGGCTGGAGGTGTTAGGTCCTGAAGGTGCAGTAATGACTACGGGGAAATGCCGAGCACTCACCTCCACCTGCAGCGCAGGTCATAGGTCACAGTTTGCTCTCACAACTTCCCATTTGCTTTCAGCCTCCATATTGTCATGTGTAACCATAGCAACAGATGGCCTGTGATTTGTAACAGGACTTTTTTTTTTGTCTTATCATATTTGTACCTCAAGATTTTGTGCTCATCTCACGTCTTTTAAATATTTTAATGATCAATGTGTACGTAGTCGTGCCTTACCCACTTTACCTCTCTACCTCATCATGTTGACATTCCACTCTGAAAAGTATTTACAACATTAAAATCAACCAAGATATGTAATGGACCTTACATTTGCACTAATGGTGATGTAAAACTCATTCTGTTTGTTTTTCTTGATATGACTTTGTAAATGTATTATGGCTTACACTGTGATATGTATTATGATTTGTGGTTTATAGCTTAAAATTCACTATTTAAAAAAAATTATTGCAACAAAACAATCTGTCAGAATTATCTATGTTAAAAGGAGTCTGCACCTTGTCCAAATCTTAAACATACTCCACTAAATAATGCATAATGTTGTTTTGATGACATTTTAGGTTAATGCAAACATATCTAGTCCAATGGATTCTGAACCACCTTTTCATAATACAAACTAGGATGTATTAAACTGGATTGAATGTCATTTGAGTAATCTAGTGCATTATACAGTACAAAAAGCCTGTTCCCCTGAGTCTCAGAAGATTCATTTAGGTTCAATAATAATTCCAACCCACAGTGGAAGACTCTCAGTATGAGTTGAGGCCTTTATTGACAAGGGGATATTTAATTATGATAAGCAGGTAAAATCAAATTTGTCATTCAGAAATTTTAATTGATTAAGTTAACTCTTTCTCTCTCAGCTGAATAATTCAAATGTGAAAAGAATGCCAAGAGGGTGAGACAAAACTTGCATTTTAACCAGGTCTATTTTAACCAAGCTCATTTTAACCAGGTCTATTTTAACCAAACTCATTTTAACCAGGTCCATTTTAACCAAGCTCATTTTAACCAGGTCCATTTTAAATGGATGTATGTACTTATGTAAGTACTTTTTCATACAGGCTCTGAAATGTTCCAACCCACCTATAAAGGGAAAAAATACAAAAGTATAATTCTCATTTGTAAAATTTATGTGGCGCATTTGGTCAAAACGACAAAAAATACTCAGCAATGCTATGACCATCTTTTGCAAAGATTTCATAAATATCATAAAATAATGTATTGTGTTTTACTCCCGGGGGAAAAGATCACTGAATGGTAAATGGAGATTGTGTATTTAGATACTCTATTATATTGAAAAATAGCTGGAGTTTAGGACATGCCATTTGTTAAATCGCCAAGAAATACAGTATAATTCTTCATCATTCTTATCCAGTTTTATGAATATAATGTCCTTCTTTTACATTGAAAGATTTCTTCTGACCTCCATAGACTGAACAAAGTTAATACTCCTAACCCAGTTCTTCCATAATTTCAGAAAGAACGATTGATTACTACACATATCCAGCATCAATTATTTCTTAGTTTTGCACATTATAACAATATCAGAGGTGACAATTCCAGGTTCAGAAAGTAAAAGTTCTCACCAGGATTTTGCTCAGGCTTCCTGGATTGGGTTGATTCCACAAATTTTACCTGGATTGCACCAATTAGAAAATCCAGCAAGCATGAGCAAAATCCTGGTGAGGACTTTTACTTTCTGAACCTGGAATTGCCACCTCTGAACAATATTCACAGTGCATAATACCAAAAATGGCAAACTTTACACTGCCATGTTAATGACCAGCATTTCTCCTCTTTCAGAACTCTTTGTGAAAACCTAAATTTAATGGACGTCAACCTTTTTTCTAAGACCAGCAGCACTGTGTCAAGGTTATATCAAGTTGGAGGTATTATGAAGGATGTCAGAGTTTTGCTGCTATGGTGAGGGACAAATACAACTATAAAGGAACATAATCCAGGTCTCTGATGGGAAATGTCCTTTCTGGCTTCTTTCTCCTGATTCCCCGTGGGTTATAAATGTAATCACTGGACACATGATGAGGTCACCGAGTTCACACTCAGAGGACCTGCTTAATATCCTACAGAAACAGTTTTAGTGTGAAGGTGCTAAAAAGTAAAATTCAGACTGTTTAAAAACCCAAGGGGCATTGTTCAAGGCCCTACAGTGATCTCGGCAACCCTGATCAGACACATGAAATCCTTCTCCCTCTACAGTTCCTCTGATACCTTTTACCTTACACAAGTTAACTCCACAAATTAAATATTCAAACCATCCCAGTCACACATCCCTTCCACTGGGGAAAGAAAATGACATGTTTAAAGGCTGTAAATTAAAAATCCTTTAGGATTTTTATTATTTATTTTTTACTTATCAGGCAGGTGGCCAGTTTCATATCCAGTTGCATCATTTGTGATCAACTTATATTATCTATCTATCTATCTTAGATAGATAGAAGGAGGCAGAGAGAGAGAGAGAGACAGAGAGAGAGAGACAGCAAGACAGAGAAAGCAGGGGGTAGATACATCTATCCCCTGCTTTCTCTGTCTCGCTGTCTCTCTTTCTCTCTCTCTCTCTCTCTCTCTCTCTCTCTCTCTCTCCCTCCTTCTATCTATCTAAGACTGTGCTATGCCATCTGTCAGAATTGGCCCCTCATGTACTGGCAGCATCTTGCTATTAAGACCTTGGCACACAGCTCAGTTTGTTGAAGATATAGCAATGCTCTGTGGTTTTAAGTGTCTGATTTGAACAGATTTTTATGGAGTGAGGGTTCTGTCAGCATTAATGGCTGCTGTTTTTTTAAAGTGGATTTACACCCCCTGTTTTCAGGGGGACAAGTTCTCCTCAGGTAAGTGCATTTTTTAAGCCATCACAGTGGGCCACTTACAGCATCTTTCTTCCATATACTGTTCTGTAATTAAATAAATTAATGAACATATTCTGTGTTGCATAACAAATTTCACGTATCATGTGCAAGTGCTCTACGACACCACCTAACGTCGTGTCTGCAGTTAGCTATAGCAGTGATGTTCCACATGTGACTGTTTGTGTGGAGCACAGACCCAGCCCTAGCCCTGATAAATACATCTTAGCTGTCTGCATCTGTTGCAGGCAAAAGTGTCATCACGGTTAAAACCATATTAATAGAGTTCCAAACCCAGTGAAATATATTCACGTCTTTGCTACATAGCTTGAACATGAGTAAGTTTTGCTCCACCCACTTCAACTGTGTTTGCTCATAACACAGCATAACTTCATAACACGTTAAATTTAGAGCCAACACATTTGCATGATTTTTTTCCTGTCTATATCTGACAACCTAAGGCGAGAAGTATGCATTACATTTACTCCATTACGTTTACGTAGTTAACATTTTTTTAACAAATTGTACTTTTAAAAGTTGTTTTTAAAGAGTACCAATATAGTCTTAATGGAGAACTTTTGTGAGGTCAGTGATTAACGTTACACTCATCAGTGTGTCTCCCATTACACGTTGAAATAGTTTTTACATTTTGTATGTGTCGCCAAAACTTGTCAAGCGTGGGAGGGTTGTTGAAATCTTAAAGGTGACCCGTCTGCTTCAGGAAGTTAGACAACAGTGTCAGTTCAGTATACTGACAAAATGAACAGACAGCGTGGGACTCAAAGGATTACATTGATGAAATGGGTGCACAGTATGTCCTTTAAGGCTTACATATATGTGTGTGAAATCAATGTTCTTTCCTAATGTCCATTATTAATATGACACTCCAATATCAAGAATATCCTGAGAACAGGAACGACTCGCTATCTAACTGGGCTATGTAGCTATTAACTACAAGCAACACACAAATACAGCAGTTGAAATGTACTAATGCAGCGATGCTTCATATTGAGGGACATATATATTGTATATATATAGTTACTGATAATGATTATTTTAAAGTAAAAGTACATTATTTGAGTACAATATTTTAGTACAGTTTTTGGCTATCCTACCCACCTCTACTGACAACTAAAGCCTAAACTAAATCAAACTTCACTGTTATATAAAACAAAATTCCTTCGAGCTTTAATAGCCTTACAGGTGTTCAAAGTCAATCTTGGATGTTTAAGAAAGACACGCTTCAGATCATTTTATAAAAGACTGTGAGGGACTGTGTGAGGGACTACAGTGAGTTAGATGTCATGGCCAGAGGACCGAGCTCATGTGTGGTGTAGTTCCCGTATACCAGCAGTGCGGGAAAAGGGCAGCACAGGAAACAGTAATTGGTGCTATGAGCTGCTCTCCCTGGGGGAATATGGCCCTGTGCCCTGTGGCTCTTGGCTTTGTTTTTAAACTCAACATATTTTATGATGATTACCTCCAGACAGGTTTTAATTAGTGCAATGCATACGATTCCATTTGTACAAATATTTAAAATTCCTCGTATATTGAGCTAATCAACAACCAGTGGGGGAAGATAAGCAGAAGAAGAGAAAATGCCATGGCAACAGTAGATCGTTAGAAAAGTTGGAAGACGAGAGAGGAGGCAGCTCCTCTCCTGAGCCACTGGACTGTAGCAGAAACACATTAATTGGAAGTAAATCTGACAGCTCCGTGGGGAAATGGTGGTGGAGAAAGAAGGGGGGAAAATGATCAGCAGACATACTGCCCCATGAGCTAGAACAGTGACACGCCTCAAGATCTAAAATACATCTTTAAAAACGCCCTCATTATTTGCTTACTGTTTGTATAACAGCACGCTGGGCTCTTTTTTATGCATCTGATGAAGAAAGAGACACCGGTGTCAAAAAAATCATCATTTTAGATGGTAAAGTAAAAAAAAAAAAAAAGACATTAACAAACCTTCGACTGGCCCAAGTGCCAGCTTCACGGGATGCATGTGATTCTAATCAGCTACAAGGGCAAAGAGGAATGAAATGTCTTCCCGAACACAAAAAGGAGGAAGGGAAGTGCTGCTTTGAGTGTGCAGGTTGAACTGATCTTTGAGTGAGTAGGTTGGACTGATCTTTGAGTGAGCAGGTTGGACTGATCTTTGAGTGAGCAGGTTGGAATGATCTTTGAGTGTGCAGGTTGGACTGATCTTTGAGTGAGCAGGTTGGACTGATCTTTGAATGTGCAGGTTGGAATGATCTTTGAGTGAGCAGGTTGGATTGATCTTTGAGTGAGTAGGTTGGACTGATCTTTGAGTGAGCAGGTTGGACAGATCTTTGAGTGTGCAGGTTGGATTGATCTTTGAGTGAGCAGGTTGGACTGATCTTTGAGTGAGCAGGTTGGGCTGATCTTTGAGTGTGCAGGTTGAACTGATCTTTGAATGTGCAGGTTGGATTGATATGTGAGTGTGCAGGTTGAACTGATATTTGAGTGAGCAGGTTGGACTGATCTATGAGTGAGCAGGTTGGACTGATCTTTGAGTGTGCAGGTTGGACTGATCTTTGAGTGTGCAGGTTGGATTGATATTTGAGTGAGCAGGTTGGATTGATCTTTGAGTGAGCAGGTTGGACTGATCTTTGAGTGAACAGGTTGGAATGATCTTTGACAGTGCAGGTTGGGCTGATCTTTGAGTGTGCAGGTTGAACTGATCTGTGCCTGAGCAGGTTGGATTGATCTTTGAGTGAGCAGGTTGGACTGATATTTGAGTGTGCAGGAAGCTGAGAGCTTCCCCATCCACCTAATAGAGCACTTCAGGATATTGGGTATGAAAAGAAAAGGGGAACTGTGCTGAAACCCACAGCCAGAAAACTATGAGATAAAAGCACCAGGAGTTGTTGCCACACCAGCAGGGGTAGAGTAAGCTGAACCACCAGATAGCAACCACAGAGAAACGGAACAGAGCTTTACATCACCTTCTCCACCAAAGAGAGAGCTGCTTACAAACATCTTTTTAACAAACAGGACTAAATTCACCGTTTGCTGTTCTTAAGCTTTTTCAACATATTGTGACTGTAGCACTAAGTGCTTAGTTAAAGATGTGTGATGAAAACATGAACCTTGTGAGGAAGGCAGAAATCTGAACACCTGCTATAAGGTAGAGAGTGAGGTTATGAACCTTGCTGAGAAATGTGCAAATACATTCCTTGTTGAAAAAAAAATCAGTAATGATGTGAAAAAAAAATATATATCCATTGTTTTGTGTTTAGTGAATCAAGTCAACCTAAGATTTATGTCACATTTATGACTACCTGTGACAGCTGGCTGGCAAACGCATCTCTAGAGGGGAGGAAGTAGCCAAAGGGAATTTAACTGACCCTGCTTAACATTAACCCCACAAGTCTGTTATGCATAACCAAAACCACATATTTTACATAATTACCTTTCTGAATAATTAAAACGTATTGTGGCATTAGCTGATAGCTATTTGGGCTCAGAATAGTTTTTGTTTAATTGTTGTGAAGAACAAAATACAGTAATGGCGTGAGTGCAGAGGAAGAATATGCATTCAGTGTCATGCTAAACAGAGGGCCAGTATAGTAATCAAATGGCCAACAGAATGTGAAAAGTGCTTTTGTAAATCCCGGTGCGAAAGGGAATTCGAATCCCGCTTTGACAACTGTCAGACTTATTACCCTGTGAGAGGCAGACAGAGGCACAAGGAAAATACACAGTGAGAACGTCATGCCCCTCCCTTCTGTTGCTAAGCAGCAGTCAACCGACCATGGCTGAGCTGACAGGCCCAACACTTTATGAATACCATCATGGGGTTGAAACAGAGAGGGTGTGTGTTGGCATGACACACGGGCACAAATCATGCCATAAGAGAGGAATCATGACTTTCAAGCTCACACATTCCTTGAAGATCAAGGAACTCATCAATAGAAACAAATAGCATATTTTGATGGTGGTAGACAAGGCTAAGATGGAAAGCTGTTTACACCTAGCTTTGTTATGTATCTCACATTAGTCTCTAGTGACCAACTGTGTTTAAAACATATGGATATTAGCTACCTAGTTTGGCAATGTTTCCAGTTATATACTGTAATTATTACATTTTCTTTTCATAAAACAGTGACGTGCCTCAAGAGTTGTTGGTTAAAAGTTCCACTGATGTTGCTAGAAGTCACAGCACAAACGATAACTATCCATGCTGAGTCCATAAAGTGGTCTCCATATGGGTCTCCAAAACGCATTGGACCCTGTTCACACCTGTTCTTAGCGCTCTCCACTTGAGATCAGACCACCCCAGACAAGTGTTATTCTAGGTGTGGACAGAGTTGTAAAGATGTGTCCTGTGTATGATATTTCGTTGGACTTTTCAGCCCTGTATTTTATTCTTTACACAAACAAAGTTTTTCAGCTCAGTGCACAGTGGAGATACAGTGTTAAATATCAAACGATTGCAGTGTTAAATATCAAATGATTTCAACATGGAAACGGCTCCTCTTTTCTTCTTCAGACTCATCAATTATATGTGTTTGTGCCCCAAAGGAAGTAGTTTTCAAGCCTGTTGGTTACCAAAAAAGCACAAAACAAAACAACACTTTTTTAGAAATAGTTAATATTAATCCAAAACCCCTGGTTATGTATCAGCTACATGTGAAGCAGCTATCAGAAGTAAATGGAGTTGAACTGCACAGTGGGATGACACCAGTGGATGCTTTTCTGAAATTCAATTTAAACTACAGTGGCCCATGACAGTATTACACGGGCGTGTGCATCAAGTCATACTTATAACCACTACAGTGATTTCCCTGATTTTCCTCACTAAAAGTTCTCAGTGGCTTGCAGTTGGTACACTTCTCCTGCTGCAATGAATGAGCCAGTTCAAACATAGACACGAAGTCCCTATGGATGGGGCGATTCAAACGCACAGTCAGGGAGCATTAAAAATAAAGCCATATGACACCAAACACCCTCCCAGCTGCTGACGTTTGCTTCAAATAACCCTTTCCCCATCTGTGCTGGGTATCAGAGACAATCCATCAAAAGGCAGATCGGTGTTTCTATCAGTAAAGAAGCTCATGCATTTTTCAGCATTCAAATACCTTCGAGCTCCAGGGATGGATGCGTCCTGTCTATCAGCTCCATGACAACAAAAGTATGATTCATAAATATTAGAGAGAGGTGGAGTGAAGTGTTCCTTCTCCCACCACTCCTTCTGAAACCACCTTGTTAGCGCACTCTGCCACCGTTGGAGCTTTAGTCAGAATGAGTCAATACACAGCTAGCGTTTCCTCCCCCGAGACTTGGGCTCTGTTTACTTTGTGCTTTGTGCGCAGTGGCAATATGCAAAAGAAAAGGCTGAGTGATTTGGATGCAGAAGCTTATCAGCGCCAGGGAAATCAGAGAGCACTTTGTCATATGTTTAGGACTCAAAGGCAAATAAACATATCTGTGAAATGCACTGGAATATGCAAAATATCCAAAGCCTTGGATTCTGAGAGGAGAAGGGTACATTCAGATCACACGGTTACTGAAGTCAACTACTGTGTTGATAGTCCTATATTAATCAGCTTACAGCCATTTATTCATATATATATATATATATATATATATATATATATATATATATATATATATATATATATATATATATATATATATATATATGAGAGAGAGAGAGGGAGAGAGAGAAGGAGAGAGAGAGAGAGAGAGAGAGAGAGAGAGAGATCTTTTAATGGCTACTGCATGGCTGCTCTGATGTTTCTTTCTTTAAAATTGCTGATAGAATTTCAACCAGCCCTCAAACTACATGAATCTTCATTCTTCAAGCTGAAATTACTTTTGTAGCATTTTACATGCAAGAACATTCCAATTTTTGATGAATGCATGTTTGCTTTGTTATTTTTAATGCTAAAATGGCAGGAAGAGACACCATGCATTGTCTCAGTTGTAAGGCAGTACTGTTCTTTGTTTATGACAGTCAGCAGATGCCACCAGATTCATGGGCATTTCTCCATTCTCAGAGAGATTATGATAAACGAATGTATGTCCTTCTATTTCCACAAACTGCCTACATATTTCCGATTTATCACCACAGCTGTTAAAGATAAAAGATGACCCGGGTGCCGTTTACTAGGGGTAGACTGAGGACTGATGCACCACTCAAACCTAGTGCGCAATGTCACAGCTAATAGTCACGTCTCGGCAAGATCTGCTTCTTTTGCGCTTACGCACCCACAGTAGTCACGTCTTACATGCCAATCTTCTTCTTAACTGGTCATACTTGACTGACTGACTTGACCTTACTTGATTCTCCAACAATACAGTATTATGATAAATAATGATTTAAATATAATAGTTTTCCTGTTGACTTGAATGAGGAGCCCAGATTGTGCTGACTTGCCTGGCTGATAGTAAATGCTTCATGAACTACCAGACACACACAGTCACAGAAAAGATGTTTGCTGCTGAGTCCTACTGCATTCGTTGTACAGTGAAGAAGCCCATTTGTCAAGCAAAAGTGTGTTCACTAGAAAGAACTATTAGTGTCCTTCACAATGACAGAACCTGCAGTTCAGTTTGACTCTAGATATTTATCTTTTGCTGTGGCATTGGGATCAGCAGATAACTCTCTGACTACAGCAGACTAGCTAAAGTTTTCTATTTTTAGACCAAACACTTCCCGTCCTCTGTCTGTCTACATTCACTTATCTTCCTAAATAAAGCAATGAACTGTATTGCAAACTACATTAATGTAATTAGTCAAAAGTGATAAACTAAGCAATTACCGTTTCTGGAACTACAGAAATGTTGCTTTCAATGCTAAGAAATGCTAAGAGTGTTACAAAGTAAGGTTAACAGTCATTCGTTCATCCATCTGTTCATTCATTCATTCATTCATTCATCCATTCGACATTTGTAATGAAATACAAAATATCAGCAGGAAGCATCTTAATTGAACATCTGAGTATGTTAAGTGCTCTTCAGCAACGGGTTTCAAGACCTGCCCAGCAGAGTCTCTGATTGAAAAGACAATGAGAGGTTGTACTGTCTCTGGCATTAGATCTTAAGCTCTCATCCCATTCTCTCCTGGGAAAGCCGTGTGCATAAAGGCCTGTGGATGGAGGAGAGGAATACAGAGACAGACGGTTTATTGTCAGCAGCCAATGTGTTTAAAATTCAAATGGCCTGTTACAGCAACTGTTCCATCCACAGGCCATTGCCCAAATGATTTGGCTCTATTTACCAATTATGGGGATGGGACAAATATTGAATTGATTGAATATCTTTTGTTGACAGCTATGAACCAAATAAAAAAAGAGAAAGAAAGAAAGAAATGACATTTCTCTTGTAACAGAATTGTCATAATCTGCAAAAGAATGAAAGTATACTGCTCTTTTAAAAACAAATGTGTATAGACAGACGTTTGACATGCCTAGCATAAAGTGAAAGCTGAGGTAACCTTCATCTTGTGATCTTCATGATCTATCACCTTTGAAGCTAAAGAGTAGCTAACAATTAGCATAATCACTCGTATTGTGAGCACTCAGGGTCCTGTAGTCCCACATCACAATGACAGAAACATTGACATAATGATGAGGAGCTTTGCTGGGATGTAAATTGGTTGGTAAATATTGAATTTTATGTGTGGGATTTTATGTGTACTTAGTTTTATGGTTGCATTTTAATGCAGGGTTGCCAACTCTCACGCACTGAGCGTGAGACACACGCATTTGACCGTCTTCACACGCTCTCACGCCACACTTCCGATTTCTCACGCCGAAAAAAAAAATCTAGTTTATTTACCTCTGATCCACATCTATGATTCAATGAGTTACTAGTTCGCTCTGTACTAGTTCGATCGATAGATCGCGATATAACACTTAACTTGTGTCCATTTTACTTTCGCCACCCCCCCTCGACAACTTACATCCCCCCCCCGGTCAACAATTTACACTCGCCACCCCCTCCAGGTTCAAATCTCACTCCAAGCGATCTTCAAAAGTTGGCAACCCTGTTAATGGGTACTATTGGGTAGCAATGTGTGTATTCAATTTTATGCTCAAAAAGTTTTTTTTTAAATATATATATTTAAAATCTTTTTTGTCTGCTAATACATATGTATAATGCAGACCTCTAGCACATGGAAACAGACACACTGCTGCTTGCTGTATGACACGTCCCACCGTTTGATGTCAATGGCACACGTTCTAAATGAATGTTGTTCTATCAAAGGTCTTTATACACCTGCAAATGAAACAAAATGTCACGCTCAGAAAAAAGACACGTTGCAAAACGTTCAGTCCGAGCCAAGCAGTTTTATCATCAAGACACAAGTGAAGCGTTCTCCAACGTGCCCAGTACACCTGGCATGGCTGTTTTGTGTAAAGATTTAAAGGTAGCCATGATAATTAAAATTGGATGTTCTTGGAACAGGTATTTGAATTAGTCATATGTCTCGAAACGAGTGTGTCCCAGCCATGAAGAACGCCACAGACTTGAAGTGCATGTGCTGTAGCTGTCTGTAAGGCAAAGGCTAACTGGCCATCACAGTCATCACATACTGCTCAGAATAGAGAACCCTGCCACAAAAACATTCATTACCAGGTTGGATTATGAATGAACTTTGTGTGTGAAACATATACATATTGTCATATATATGGGTGTAAGGGCGTGCACGAGTTGGAAAGGAATCATTGATTCCAACATCATGTTTGTATTAGAACATGCAACTTTGAAAAAGATCAGTAAATAAATTATAAATGAATATCCAGTTGTTTAGAGACAGCTAATCTGTAGCATAAACTAACACAAGGCAATGCATCACCAAGACCATCATCAACCAGGCTTTAATATGTACGGTATGAGTCCTTTAGCAACACCAGTGCCTGTGAGAAATTCTAGTACACAATGGTTTAGTGAATGTTTTTAATGTATATCACACCTGAACCAGATGACTGAAGAACGTATGGAACACAGTTGCAAGTCTTCTCAGGCGTTCTACTTTGGGACAGAGTATGGACTATGGAATATGGAGTATCCAGTATTGAGTATGCAGTATGGAATATTGAGTATGCAGTATTGAGTGTGCAGTATGGAGTACGCAGTATGGAGTATGCAGCATGGAGTATGCAGTAGGGAGTATGAATTATGGTGTATGCAGTAGGGTGTATGGAGTTTGCAGTATGCAGTATGATGTATGGAGTTTGCACTATGAAGTATGGAGTATGAAGTATAGAGCATGCAGTATGGAGTATGCAGTATGCTGTATGGAGTATTCAGTATGGTATATGGAGTATGGAGTATACAGTATGGAGCTGCACCATGCTATCCTCCAGATTCCAGGCACATTAACTGATGCACTCCATGAAACTTGCAAGCTTCCAAGTGCTCCTATTGTACTCCATTTCAAAGCTCAAATGGAAATACTTTCAGATAAAAAGTTTCAACCTATATTTATCATACAACCATATTTATCATACAAGAACAGTTGGTGTTCTATTACCCCATATGCTTTGAGAGTGCCTGCCATTAACCTCCTCTGGTCAGATAGCATGACCATACCATCTGATACTAATAATTTGGAAAAAAGAATAATTTTTCCAACAACACTTATAGCACTACACACACCACACATGCGGTATTTGTATGTGGTTTAATCTATTTGGTCTACCCACACACAGATTCTAAAATTTTTAACATTGCTGTTCACATCAGTTATATTTTACAAAAGATCTTAACAAATTTGTACATGTTTCCCAGTCAGAGGGGAATTATGAACTAATGTAGCTAAAATTTTATGATGCAACAGGAATAGCTAATCAGACTCACAGTAACATCAGTGGCTGTGTGAACCTCCCCTGCAGAATTTACACTTATAAAATAGATCCTTTTATCTGGAGATGTTTGTGCAAGTTTCATGACTGAAGACACAATGCACACTGCTTCTGAAAAAAATAAGCAAAGCGATTTTAATCCCTCTAGAGAGATCTATTTATACTGCTCTATAATTCATTCCCTTCCCAAAGGGAGAGTTGGGTATGTCATAACTGGCTGGGAGGAGATTTTTTCCACACACTACAATGCCATCGTTCTGAAGCCCCTAGAAGAACATGCCACTGCTGAATAATGGTACTATCACTGGCATTATTAATGAGATCCCATAACAAAAACAATAACAAAAACAGCATTAATTTAGATCACTTAGAGGCCTGCAGATGCTTGTCAACGACTTAGGTGTGTTACTGAAATTTGTGAACTTTACATGTATAATTTAATGAATCCAAGGGGGGGGGGGTGTATAATAACTATTTGAGATTACACAATGTAATACTGCACTCATATTACACATAACATCAAATGACACCCCTCATGTAGTCTAAATTACAAAGTTTAATAGTGAAGTTCAATAATTCTATTCAGGGCAGACCACCAAGTGAGTGCCCAGGTGATGAGTGTGAGTGTGATGAGTGTGAGTATAAGGGTGATGAATGTGAGTGAGATGGTGATGAGTGTGAGTATGAGGATGATGAGTGTGAGGGTGGTGATTATGAGTGTGATGATTGTGAGTTTGGGGGTGATGAGTGTGAGTGAGGGTGAAGAGTGTGAGTGAGGGTGATGAGTGTGAGGGTGATGAGTGTGTGATCAGTATGAGGGTAGTGAGTGTGAGGGTGATGAGTGTGAGTGAGAGGTTGATGAGTGTGAGGGTGGTGAGTGAGGGTGATGAGTGTGAGTGAGAGGGTGATGAGTGTGAGGTTGACGAGTGAGTGAGAGGGGGATGAGTGTCAGTGAGAGGTTGATGAGTGAGAGCGTAATCAGTGTGAGTGAGAGGTTGATGAGTGTGAGGGTGATGAGTGTGAGGAAGAGGTTGATGAGTGTGAGGGTGATGAGTGTGAGGGTGATGAGTGTGAGGGAGAGGTTGAGGAGTCTGAGGGTGATGAGTGTGAGTGAGAGGTTGATCAGTGTGAGGATAGTGAGTGTGAGGGTGATGCGTGTGAGTGAGAGGTTGATGAGTGTGAGGTTGACGAGTGTGAGTAAAAGGGTGATGAGTGTGAGGGTGATGAGTGTGAGTGAGAGGTTGATGAGTGAGAGGGTCGTGAGTGTGATGAGTGTGAGGGTGATGAGTGTGAGGTTGACAAGTGTGAGTAAAAGGGTGATGAGTGAGAGGGTGATGAGTGTGTGATCAGAGTGAGGGTAGTGAGTGTGAGGGTGATGAGTGTGAGTGAGAGGTTGATGAGTGTGAGATTGACGAGTGAGTGAAAGGGTGATGAGTGTGAGGATGATGAGTGTGAGTGTAAGGGTGATGAGTGTGAGGGTGAGGGTGTTGAGTGTGAGGGTGGTGAGTGTGAGTGAGAGGTTGATGAGTGAGAGGTTGACGAGTGTGAGTAAAAGGGTGATGAGTGTGATGAGTGATGAGTGTGAGTGAGAGGTTGATGAGTGAGAGGGTGGTGAGTGTGATGAGTGTGAGGGTGATGAGTGTGAGTGAGAGGTTGATGAGTGTGAGGTTGACGAGTGTGAGTAAAAGGGTGATGAGTGTGAGGGTGATGAGTGTGAGTGAGGGTGAAGAGTGTGAGGGTGATGAGTGTGTGATCAGTGTGAGGGTAGTGAGTGTGAGGGTGATGAGTGTGAGTGAGAGGTTGATGAGTGTGAGGTTGACGAGTGTGAGTAAAAGGGTGATGAGTGTGAGGGTGATGAGTGTGAGTGAGAGGTTGATGAGTGTGAGGTTGACGAGTGTGAGTAAAAGGGTGATGAGTGTGAGGGTGATGAGTGTGAGTGAGAGGTTGATGAGTGAGAAGGTGGTGAGTGTGATGAGTGTGAGTGAGAGGTTGATGAGTGTGAGGTTGACGAGTGTGAGTAAAAGGGTGATGAGTGTGAGGGTGATGAGTGTGATGAGTGATGAGTGTGAGTGAGAGGTTGATGAGTGAGAGGGTGGTGAGTGTGAGTGTGAGGGTGATGATTGTGAGTTTGGGGGTGATGAGTGTGAGTGAGGGTGAAGAGTGTGAGTGAGGGTGATGAGTGTGTGATCAGTATGAGGGTAGTGAGTGTGAGGGTGATGAGTGTGAGTGAGAGGTTGATGAGTGTGAGGGTGGTGAGTGAGGGTGATGAGTGTGAGTGAGAGGGTGATGAGTGTGAGGTTGACGAGTGAGTGAGAGGGGGATGAGTGTCAGTGAGAGGTTGATGAGTGAGAGCGTAATCAGTGTGAGTGAGAGGTTGATGAGTGTGAGGGTGATGAGTGTGAGGAAGAGGTTGATGAGTGTGAGGGTGATGAGTGTGAGGGTGATGAGTGTGAGGGAGAGGTTGAGGAGTCTGAGGGTGATGAGTGTGAGTGAGAGGTTGATCAGTGTGAGGGTAGTGAGTGTGAGGGTGATGAGTGTGAGTGAGAGGTTGATGAGTGTGAGGTTGACGAGTGTGAGTAAAAGGGAGATGAGTGTGAGGGTGATGAGTGTGATGAGGGTGATGAGTGTGAGTGAGAGGTTGATGAGTGAGAGGGTGGTGAGTGTGATGAGTGTGAGGGTGATGAGTGTGAGGTTGACAAGTGTGAGTAAAAGGGTGATGAGTGAGAGGGTGATGAGTGTGTGATCAGAGTGAGGGTAGTGAGTGTGAGGGTGATGAGTGTGAGTGAGAGGTTGATGAGTGTGAGATTGACGAGTGAGTGAAAGGGTGATGAGTGTGAGGATGATGAGTGTGAGTGTAAGGGTGATGAGTGTGAGGGTGAGGGTGTTGAGTGTGAGGGTGGTGAGTGTGAGTGAGAGGTTGATGAGTGAGAGGTTGACGAGTGTGAGTAAAAGGGTGATGAGTGTGATGAGTGATGAGTGTGAGTGAGAGGTTGATGAGTGAGAGGGTGGTGAGTGTGATGAGTGTGAGGGTGATGAGTGTGAGTGAGAGGTTGAGTGTGAGGTTGACGAGTGTGAGTAAAAGGGTGATGAGTGTGAGGGTGATGAGTGTGAGTGAGGGTGAAGAGTGTGAGGGTGATGAGTGTGTGATCAGTGTGAGGGTAGTGAGTGTGGGGGTGATGAGTGTGAGTGAGAGGTTGATGAGTGTGAGGTTGATGAGTGTGAGTAAAAGGGTGATGAGTGTGAGGGTGATGAGTGTGATGAGTGTGAGGGTGATGAGTGTGAGTGAGAGGTTGATGAGTGTGAGTTTGACGAGTGTGAGTAAAAGGGTGATGAGTGTGAGGGTGATGAGTGTGAGTGAGAGGTTGATGAGTGAGAAGGTGGTGAGTGTGATGAGTGTGAGTGAGAGGTTGATGAGTGTGAGGTTGACGAGTGTGAGTAAAAGGGTGATGAGTGTGAGGGTGATGAGTGTGATGAGTGATGAGTGTGAGTGAGAGGTTGATGAGTGAGAGGGTGGTGAGTGTGATGAGTGTGAGGGTGATGAGTGTGAGTGAGAGGTTGATGAGTGTGAGGTTGACGAGTGTGAGTAAAAGGGTGATGAGTGTGAGGGTGATGAGTGTGAGTGAGGGTGAAGAGTGTGAGGGTGATGAGTGTGTGATCAGTGTGAGGGTAGTGAGTGTGAGGGTGATGAGTGTGAGTGAGAGGTTGATGAGTGTGAGGTTGATGAGTGTGAGTAAAAGGGTGATGAGTGTGAGGGTGATGAGTGTGATGAGTGTGAGGGTGATGAGTGTGAGTGAGAGGTTGATGAGTGTGAGGTTGACGAGTGTGAGTGTGAGGGTGATGAGTGTGAGTGAGAGGTTGATGAGTGAGAAGGTGGTGAGTGTGATGAGTGTGAGTGAGAGGTTGATGAGTGTGAGGTTGACGAGTGTGAGTAAAAGGGTGATGAGTGTGAGGGTGATGAGTGTGATGAGTGATGAGTGTGAGTGAGAGGTTGATGAGTGAGAGGGTGGTGAGTGTGATGAGTGTGAGGGTGATGAGTGTGAGTGAGAGGTTGACGAGTGTGAGTAAAAGGGTGATGAGTGTGAGGGTGATGAGTGTGAGTGAGGGTGAAAAGTGTGAGGGTGATGAGTGTGTGATCAGTGTGAGGGTAGTGAGTGTGAGGGTGATGAGTGTGAGTGAGAGGTTGATGAGTGTGAGGTTGACGAGTGTGAGTAAAAGGGTGATGAGTGTGAGGGTGATGAGTGTGATGAGTGTGAGGTTGATGAGTGTGAGTGAGAGGTTGATGAGTGTGAGGTTGATGAGTGTGAGTAAAAGGGTGATGAGTGTGAGGGTGATGAGTGTGAGTGAGAGGTTGATGAGTGTGAGGTTGACGAGTGTGAGTAAAAGGGTGATGAGTGTGAGGGTGATGAGTGTGAGTGAGAGGTTGATGAGTGAGAAGGTGGTGAGTGTGATGAGTGTGAGTGAGAGGTTGATGAGTGTGATGTTGACGAGTGTGAGTAAAAGGGTGATGAGTGTGAGGGTGATGAGTGTGATGAGTGATGAGTGTGAGTGAGAGGTTGATGAGTGAGAGGGTGGTGAGTGTGATGAGTGTGAGGGTGATGAGTGTGAGTGAGAGGTTGATGAGTGTGAGGTTGACGAGTGTGAGTAAAAGGGTGATGAGTGTGAGGGTGATGAGTGTGAGTGAGGGTGAAGAGTGTGAGGGTGATGAGTGTGTGATCAGTGTGAGGGTAGTGAGTGTGAGGGTGATGAGTGTGAGTGAGAGGTTGATGAGTGTGAGGTTGATGAGTGTGAGTAAAAGGGTGATGAGTGTGAGGGTGATGAGTGTGATGAGTGTGAGGGTGATGAGTGTGAGTGAGAGGTTGATGAGTGTGAGGTTGACGAGTGTGAGTAAAAGGGTGATGAGTGTGAGGGTGATGAGTGTGAGTGAGAGGTTGATGAGTGAGAAGGTGGTGAGTGTGATGAGTGTGAGTGAGAGGTTGATGAGTGTGAGGTTGACAAGTGTGAGTAAAAGGGTGATGAGTGTGAGGGTGATGAGTGTGATGAGTGATGAGTGTGAGTGAGAGGTTGATGAGTGAGAGGGTGGTGAGTGTGATGAGTGTGAGGGTGATGAGTGTGAGTGAGAGGTTGACGAGTGTGAGTAAAAGGGTGATGAGTGTGAGGGTGATGAGTGTGAGTGAGGGTGAAGAGTGTGAGGGTGATGAGTGTGTGATCAGTGTGAGGGTGATGAGTGTGAGGGTGATGAGTGTGAGTGAGAGGTTGATGAGTGTGAGGTTGACGAGTGTGAGTAAAAGGGTGATGAGTGTGAGGGTGATGAGTGTGAGTGAGAGGTTGATGAGTGAGAAGGTGGTGAGTGTGATGAGTGTGAGTGAGAGGTTGATGAGTGTGAGGTTGACGAGTGTGAGTAAAAGGGTGATGAGTGTGAGGGTGATGAGTGTGATGAGTGATGAGTGTGAGTGAGAGGTTGATGAGTGAGAGGGTGGTGAGTGTGAGTGTGAGGGTGATGATTGTGAGTTTGGGGGTGATGAGTGTGAGTGAGGGTGAAGAGTGTGAGTGAGGGTGATGAGTGTGTGATCAGTATGAGGGTAGTGAGTGTGAGGGTGATGAGTGTGAGTGAGAGGTTGATGAGTGTGAGGGTGGTGAGTGAGGGTGATGAGTGTGAGTGAGAGGGTGATGAGTGTGAGGTTGACGAGTGAGTGAGAGGGGGATGAGTGTCAGTGAGAGGTTGATGAGTGAGAGCGTAATCAGTGTGAGTGAGAGGTTGATGAGTGTGAGGGTGATGAGTGTGAGGAAGAGGTTGATGAGTGTGAGGGTGATGAGTGTGAGGGTGATGAGTGTGAGGGAAAGGTTGAGGAGTCTGAGGGTGATGAGTGTGAGTGAGAGGTTGATCAGTGTGAGGGTAGTGAGTGTGAGGGTGATGAGTGTGAGTGAGAGGTTGATGAGTGTGAGGTTGACGAGTGTGAGTAAAAGGGAGATGAGTGTGAGGGTGATGAGTGTGATGAGGGTGATGAGTGTGAGTGAGAGGTTGATGAGTGAGAGGGTGGTGAGTGTGATGAGTGTGAGGGTGATGAGTGTGAGGTTGACAAGTGTGAGTAAAAGGGTGATGAGTGAGAGGGTGATGAGTGTGTGATCAGAGTGAGGGTAGTGAGTGTGAGGGTGATGAGTGTGAGTGAGAGGTTGATGAGTGTGAGATTGACGAGTGAGTGAAAGGGTGATGAGTGTGAGGATGATGAGTGTGAGTGTAAGGGTGATGAGTGTGAGGGTGAGGGTGTTGAGTGTGAGGGTGGTGAGTGTGAGTGAGAGGTTGATGAGTGAGAGGTTGACGAGTGTGAGTAAAAGGGTGATGAGTGTGATGAGTGATGAGTGTGAGTGAGAGGTTGATGAGTGAGAGGGTGGTGAGTGTGATGAGTGTGAGGGTGATGAGTGTGAGTGAGAGGTTGATGAGTGTGAGGTTGACGAGTGTGAGTAAAAGGGTGATGAGTGTGAGGGTGATGAGTGTGAGTGAGGGTGAAGAGTGTGAGGGTGATGAGTGTGTGATCAGTGTGAGGGTAGTGAGTGTGAGGGTGATGAGTGTGAGTGAGAGGTTGATGAGTGTGAGGTTGATGAGTGTGAGTAAAAGGGTGATGAGTGTGAGGGTGATGAGTGTGATGAGTGTGAGAGTGATGAGTGTGAGTGAGAGGTTGATGAGTGTGAGGTTGACGAGTGTGAGTAAAAGGGTGATGAGTGTGAGAGTGATGAGTGTGAGTGAGAGGTTGATGAGTGAGAAGGTGGTGAGTGTGATGAGTGTGAGTGAGAGGTTGATGAGTGTGAGGTTGACGAGTGTGAGTAAAAGGGTGATGAGTGTGAGGGTGATGAGTGTGATGAGTGATGAGTGTGAGTGAGAGGTTGATGAGTGAGAGGGTGGTGAGTGTGATGAGTGTGAGGGTGATGAGTGTGAGTGAGAGGTTGATGAGTGTGAGGTTGACGAGTGTGAGTAAAAGGGTGATGAGTGTGATGAGTGATGAGTGTGAGTGAGAGGGTGATGAGTGTGAGGGTGATGAGTGTGAGTGAGGGTGAAGAGTGTGAGGGTGATGAGTGTGTGATCAGTGTGAGGGTAGTGAGTGTGAGGGTGATGAGTGTGAGTGAGAGGTTGATGAGTGTGAGGTTGACGAGTGTGAGTAAAAGGGTGATGAGTGTGAGGGTGATGAGTGTGATGAGTGTGAGGGTGATGAGTGTGAGTGAGAGGTTGATGAGTGTAAGGGTGATGAGTGTGAGTGAGAGGTTGATGAGTGAGAGGGTGGTGAGTGTGATGAGTGTGAGGGTGATGAGTGTGAGTGAGAGGTTGATGAGTGTGAGGTTGACGAGTGTGAGTAAAAGGGTGATGAGTGTGAGGGTGATGAGTGTGAGTGAGAGGTTGATGAGTGAGAAGGTGGTGAGTGTGATGAGTGTGAGTGAGAGGTTGATGAGTGAGAAGGTGGTGAGTGTGATGAGTGTGAGTGAGAGGTTGATGAGTGTGAGGTTGACGAGTGTGAGTAAAAGGGTGATGAGTGTGAGGGTGATGAGTGTGATGAGTGATGAGTGTGAGTGAGAGGTTGATGAGTGAGAGGGTGGTGAGTGTGAGTGTGAGGGTGATGATTGTGAGTTTGGGGGTGATGAGTGTGAGTGAGGGTGAAGAGTGTGAGTGAGGGTGATGAGTGTGTGATCAGTATGAGGGTAGTGAGTGTGAGGGTGATGAGTGTGAGTGAGAGGTTGATGAGTGTGAGGGTGGTGAGTGAGGGTGATGAGTGTGAGTGAGAGGGTGATGAGTGTGAGGTTGACGAGTGAGTGAGAGGGGGATGAGTGTCAGTGAGAGGTTGATGAGTGAGAGCGTAATCAGTGTGAGTGAGAGGTTGATGAGTGTGAGGGTGATGAGTGTGAGGAAGAGGTTGATGAGTGTGAGGGTGATGAGTGTGAGGGTGATGAGTGTGAGGGAGAGGTTGAGGAGTCTGAGGGTGATGAGTGTGAGTGAGAGGTTGATCAGTGTGAGGGTAGTGAGTGTGAGGGTGATGAGTGTGAGTGAGAGGTTGATGAGTGTGAGGTTGACGAGTGTGAGTAAAAGGGAGATGAGTGTGAGGGTGATGAGTGTGATGAGGGTGATGAGTGTGAGTGAGAGGTTGATGAGTGAGAGGGTGGTGAGTGTGATGAGTGTGAGGGTGATGAGTGTGAGGTTGACAAGTGTGAGTAAAAGGGTGATGAGTGAGAGGGTGATGAGTGTGTGATCAGAGTGAGGGTAGTGAGTGTGAGGGTGATGAGTGTGAGTGAGAGGTTGATGAGTGTGAGATTGACGAGTGAGTGAAAGGGTGATGAGTGTGAGGATGATGAGTGTGAGTGTAAGGGTGATGAGTGTGAGGGTGAGGGTGTTGAGTGTGAGGGTGGTGAGTGTGAGTGAGAGGTTGATGAGTGAGAGGTTGACGAGTGTGAGTAAAAGGGTGATGAGTGTGATGAGTGATGAGTGTGAGTGAGAGGTTGATGAGTGAGAGGGTGGTGAGTGTGATGAGTGTGAGGGTGATGAGTGTGAGTGAGAGGTTGATGAGTGTGAGGTTGACGAGTGTGAGTAAAAGGGTGATGAGTGTGAGGGTGATGAGTGTGAGTGAGGGTGAAGAGTGTGAGGGTGATGAGTGTGTGATCAGTGTGAGGGTAGTGAGTGTGAGGGTGATGAGTGTGAGTGAGAGGTTGATGAGTGTGAGGTTGATGAGTGTGAGTAAAAGGGTGATGAGTGTGAGGGTGATGAGTGTGATGAGTGTGAGAGTGATGAGTGTGAGTGAGAGGTTGATGAGTGTGAGGTTGACGAGTGTGAGTAAAAGGGTGATGAGTGTGAGAGTGATGAGTGTGAGTGAGAGGTTGATGAGTGAGAAGGTGGTGAGTGTGATGAGTGTGAGTGAGAGGTTGATGAGTGTGAGGTTGACGAGTGTGAGTAAAAGGGTGATGAGTGTGAGGGTGATGAGTGTGATGAGTGATGAGTGTGAGTGAGAGGTTGATGAGTGAGAGGGTGGTGAGTGTGATGAGTGTGAGGGTGATGAGTGTGAGTGAGAGGTTGATGAGTGTGAGGTTGACGAGTGTGAGTAAAAGGGTGATGAGTGTGATGAGTGATGAGTGTGAGTGAGAGGGTGATGAGTGTGAGGGTGATGAGTGTGAGTGAGGGTGAAGAGTGTGAGGGTGATGAGTGTGTGATCAGTGTGAGGGTAGTGAGTGTGAGGGTGATGAGTGTGAGTGAGAGGTTGATGAGTGTGAGGTTGACGAGTGTGAGTAAAAGGGTGATGAGTGTGAGGGTGATGAGTGTGATGAGTGTGAGGGTGATGAGTGTGAGTGAGAGGTTGATGAGTGTAAGGGTGATGAGTGTGAGTGAGAGGTTGATGAGTGAGAGGGTGGTGAGTGTGATGAGTGTGAGGGTGATGAGTGTGAGTGAGAGGTTGATGAGTGTGAGGTTGACGAGTGTGAGTAAAAGGGTGATGAGTGTGAGGGTGATGAGTGTGAGTGAGAGGTTGATGAGTGAGAAGGTGGTGAGTGTGATGAGTGTGAGTGAGAGGTTGATGAGTGTGAGGTTGACGAGTGTGAGTAAAAGGGTGATGAGTGTGAGGGTGATGAGTGTGAGGTTGATGAGTGAGAAGGTGGTGAGTGTGATGAGTGTGAGTGAGAGGTTGATGAGTGTGAGGTTGACGAGTGTGAGTAAAAGGGTGATGAGTGTGAGGGTGATGAGTGTGAGTGAGGGGGGGGGGGTTGCACATGAAACTTTCTTGTCCCGAGCCCCAGCAAGACTGTCAACGGGCCTGCACACGATTATAAAGGAGTGCGTGTATAAAACATGGTGTGTGTATAAAACACATATGGTATATAAACCTAAAATGTTTATGTAATTTTTTTACCCGAAGATCAAACAGGAATAAAAAAAAAAAAATCATAACCAATAATAGGGTATATGCTAATTTATTGCAGATGTTTTTTTAACAAATGAACAGTATTCCCTCCAAAAATAAACATTTTGTACTGTAAATAAACAGTGACACCTCGTAAAGTGCGGGACATCCAGAGACACCCACTATCAATCTCTCCTCCATTTTGCAATCGGAACAAACAATCAGTAGGAACCAAAGTCAGAGGTGCGGGTTCGGAGGAGGGTGCAAACATACTTTCTGATTGGTAGTCGCCGCCGCGCGTCACTGCTCATTTGCATAAAGTTGAGCCGAGCTCAACTTGTTTGCGTCGCTCGATTCGCTCACTTCGCAACGCGACCGTCGCTGGGTGTCACTCACTCTCATTGAAAATGAATGACTTCCGGTCGCCGTGTCGCTCTCGTCGCTTTCGGTGTAAACGCACAGTAAGAGGGTGATGAGTGTGAGGATGGTGAGTGTGAGGGTGATGAGTGTACTCCTGAAGGTCACCAATACATACAACATCTTGGTGGATCTGTTACGTGGCCCAGAGTCTCTAGATGCTACATCCATGATCTCTTTATTAATAACCCAGAGGAAGAGAACAACCAAGCAGGAAGGTGTAATAATGTACCCAGATCAGTACGATCACACTAATCACCTCTGGATACAGCATCAGCCTTAGAGATCTTGATACCATGTGTAATATAACCTGGTCATTACCAAGAGCGAGCACCATTTCTCGTTTCTTCCTGTATTTTTCTTTCTGTACCTCATTACACATGAGGTTCTGTTTAGTTCACTCAGTAGAAGCAGTTCCAGTATTAAGGCACTAGGTGTTGTGCTAATCTCCCGCATGCCCTTTTGAAAGAATGCTTATGTAGCTCGTTCTACTACAGTGTATAAAAGATGCTCAGTGCCATTACGTGGCAAACATTTCATGGCATAGTGGTGAGCATAAGGCAAAAAATGTTTAATTATACAGAATAATAATAGCTTAATAACAATTTAAAAACGTTTACCAATTGAGCAGATTTGATTAATTTGTACAATGGTACTTTAGTGAGATTTCTGTGTTAATTAGCTAACTTGGATGATAACTAGCTAGTTAGTGGTATATGAATTAGCCATACACTGAACAAATGTATAATGAGTAGCCAAACAGCAAGAGATACCCCACCCCCAGCACCCATTTGTAGCTTGTGTAGCTAGTGCTACTGCAGTGTATGAAATAAGCTGTTATGTGGCTTTGTCTTTCAATTTCCAGCAGTACAATGAAGACTGTTTACACACATGGAGGCCCCTTTTAATGAGTGTAACACATCTATAAGAAATAGCAAGCTAAAAGCAAGTGAAGAACAGTGCTCACCTGGTTTTGAAGGGAGTGAGACACTGGGAGTGAGACATTGGGAGTGAGATATTGGGAGTGAGATATTGGGAGTGAGACATTGGGAGTTGGACATTGGGAGTGGGACATTGGGAGTGAGACATTGGGCTTGTCTGATACCCTTCAGATTCCTGTGGTTTGTGTAAGTGATGACAGGATGAAAAAATCCTTCAAGCCAGGGCCTTCTCACTCTTACAAGACTATCACTAAGAGTTCCCAGTTGCCTAGTATTTCATTCTGCATTGGCGAGATTTTAAGAGAACAAGGCAATCGCCAAGCTGCTGAGACAGCAAACACCAGATCCCCACCTCATTATCCAACTCAACCACAAAGGGCTTTGGCAGACCAGCTCTAGCCAGAACTGAGTGGTCGTGAATTGACATTTCAGGAGTTTCAGGGAAAGGTGCAACCACAGTGCTGAAGTTCTTGCAGGAAGCCTTGTAGACCTGCACTAAACCTAAGGTAAGGTTCAGTTGCTCTACTGCATCTAGGACCAGAGGAAGAGGACAAACGTCAGAACTTTTAGGCCTCTGTACTTCACAGTAGTTTGCAGTCTTCCATGTCAGAGATGGGCATTCGAGTGAGAGCTTCAACTCAAAGTAGGTCTTGAGTCGCCTACACAAAGACATTAGACTCGTCCCTAATAAATCTCGACTTGAACTCCTCCAAAATTACTTGTGAACAGTCAGTCTGTTATCCAGACACTGTGTGTGTGTGATAAAGAAAAAAAATAGTTTATTTCTGTGTTTATTTTGCCATTATTCCTTACATTTGGGATGCAATCCCTTTTCTCATTGTTGCATCACAACATCTGCTTATCGTGAGCAGGAAATCGGAGAGAATCATCAAATGTCAACAATGTAAAATGTGTTGCAGTTCCAGTGTTGGTGTGATGGCAGTTCCTCTGCAGTGGTTTTGCTCAACTCTGAAACCCTGATCCCAAGAAATGAGTCCCATTCTCTAAATGGTCAAACTGTTCAAGGAAGTGGAGTTACACTTGAATTGGTAGTGGTTCTTGTGTGTTGACGAGAGACAATTATGAGCCGTGACGGTCCGGTGGGTTAACCCTACCTGTGTTTGAATGGGATGGGGGACTTCCTGGCCTTGAGCCCAGAGGATGGTCATTCACAGGATGACTGAGAAGTGGTGGTGCACAAGAACGAATGGGAATTTAAGGCCACTCGCTGCTGAGTACAATTCCATGCACTTCCACAATCTAAACCTTGAAGAGAAGCATCATTGTTGCTCCAAACAGGCATACAAGCCCTTAAATGAAGCATTTCGGTTGCTTGGCTAACCACACTCACACACTGAAGGCAGTCCATCGTGGCACAGCAAAAGGCACACAGTGGTGCAAGTCTCCACAGTACAGAGTTCAGTCTGTAATCTTTATTATCATTCTCTAAAAAAGGATCTTGTGCATCCTAATTCCATGTGCGTAAGGCATCCAGTTGGCTGTGATATTGAAGAACTTCCTGAAGGGTGTGACTTTCTCTCACACAGCAAGTGATCCAGCCAAACAGCCAAGGGGTGAGCTAGTCTAGGGATAGAGAGTCATCGCAGCTGGTGAGTTTAGTGAATGCTTCTTTGTACTGTCCTAAACAAATAGCAGTGATCAATACACGGTCATTCCACCCCAACATCGCTGCCAAGCTGTAGCTTACTTGACAGTGCTGTCTCCTTGCTTAATTTCATCTGATACATTATCTACCAGCTAGATGTAACAGATTAAACAGTATCTACCAGCTAGATGTAACGGATTAAACATTTAAAACATTTAAAACATTTTTAACGGGTGTTAATTGCAGACTTCTCTGTTTAGTAAAATGTAACCATTCATACACTGGTGGCTGACAATGTGGTTTGCTGCATTTTCAAATAGGAAAGACACAAACAAACTACATTTTCATTCACTGTTCACGTAAAACATCACTTGTCAATGTATCGGGGTAGACATTGTTGCCGTATGTTATGATGTCACACTGAGTACTTCCAAAAAGCACAAGGAACTGTGTTAAATTGTGGGAAAAGTGTTAAATATGTCTTTTTATTTAATGTCTTAATATTTATTCTCACACATAAGTAAAGGCAATAAAAGACTTCATAATTCATTTTAAAAATTGATTACCGGTAATTAAGAATTAGAATAAAACCTCTCACATAACTAATGGAAGACAGTGTTAATGAACATGAGCTTGTAGTTTGCTGTTGTAGCATACATATTTTTAAATGAACACACACACACACACACACACACACACACACACACACACACACACATACACACAGACATATTCCAACTGAGCAAAGCACACACTGGACCCAGACAGCACGGACGGTGAGCAGCAAGGCTCAACTCTGTACAGTGTCTATGGCGGGGGGCCTATGGTGAACTCCTCCATTCCACACCATGTCACATGTCACAGTACGTCATCCCACATTGGTGATGTGTTTTGGAAGCGCTTGAACACCATTTCAATACGTCAGTGAGGTGCTCTGAAGAGCAGCATCACACCTCAATAACAGCAACAGCAGGATTACAGGTGCTATATCCACACTTCCATCTGAAAAGGCCATTCTGCGGACTTAAAACTGTGGCCTTTCAAAAGGCCCCACAGATCCTGATATTACAATACATGCTCCTTAAGGGGAACCTTTAGCAGCTATGTATAGATCACAGATACACACACCCAGCCTTTACCAGTGCGTCAGGGGGAATGTTCTGACAGCTGCAGTAACACAGCCCGTGCCTTCATCGACCTAATAGGATAGGTTCCTTACACCAACACCTGTCATCAATTATAGAGCAAGACGAGGCAGGAGAGAGATGCTCACGACATTACTGTACCACAGTGGCAGTTCTGACAACAGGAGACGCAGGATAGCCCGACTCGCAGCAGAGCACCGCGTTTACACTCTTTACCCAACCAGCAGCTGAACCACCATCATTCTGGCAGAATGCATTGCAGATCAACTAGCTGGTTCGTGTGTGTTCTTGTGTGTGTGTGTGTGTGTGTGTGTGTGTGTGTGTGTGTGTGTGTGACATCAAGCTCAGAGCTTTGCCTGCGTGTTCAAGGTTTTAATGAGCAGCTGATTTCACTCACCGTGAAAGGCAGCAGTGGGTGGCGTTTAAGGAACGATGGACCATCATTAACACTTTATACATTGTGATCATGTAGCCCACAAAGACCTCTGACATCACCACTCTACGCATCACTTTACACATGACGACAACCTTGCTGAAGAAATGACGTCCCTCCCTGAACCGGATCTATGATTCACCGATACGATCAATACCAGCTGAGACAGAAGGTACGTGGAGTTAACGCAACTGGATCTTCCAGGGTTATGTAAAGCCTAAAGTTTTATATGCAAACACTGTTGACCCAACCTGGAAAGCAAGTAGCATGTCAACGTAGGAGCTAGTACAGAGGCGTAACGTAGCGTTATTTACGTCTGTTATTAAAGGTATAGGTACGCGATCAAAGTCGAGAGTGCGAGAGCCATGCGTGAGCACACACACCCTCATCTTGCTAATCTTCCAGGCCCCTCACAGTAAGACGAAGTTAACCATTAGTGACTCACCGTGCAGGTACCTCTTCATGCGTCATTTGATTAATAGATTAATTTCCGTGTAACATGCTCTTATTCATTGTTTTCTCTGCTGGGACTCAACGGGGAAGCCTTGATTAATGGGACTGAGCGTAGAAATGGTAATCTGCACTTTTGAAATTCATGACCTACTTTTTTGCACTAGTTAAAAATTCTAGTGTTTCCTCTGGCCCAAGCCTTTCATATCACACCCTTGGTAACTATGCACCACAATGATGCAGAATGTCTGAGACGGAACGATGCATTTAGGTAAGCGTTCATTCCTTCAATCCGGTTTTATATAAGGTGTCATTTGTAAATATGCTGGACCACAGTTAAGAAGACAATTCTGGTTTCTAACTTGGCTCTTGCTATGAGCAGATTCTATTGCAGCAGTATATCTTGAATTGGTGCTTGTTTTTGCTATTCTGTAAATACGGAGAAAGCAATCAAAACCCAGAATGGTGCACAATAAGTTGCGTCCTCAGGACAGGTTTTGATTTAAAGCGTTTTCTCCTAGCACCTGTGTTTGCTCATCTTGATTTGAGAGATGTTAATTTCCTATAAGCAATTCAAACAGATTTGTGCTGTAAAATATATTTCTGACCTCCTTCAGACGTCAGTGGTTGCCAAGCGGTCGTGATTTCTCTACAGGACGCACAGACTTTTCTGCCCTTCAGGTTCAAACCGTTTTCTCTTCAGCCCCAGTTCATGGAGAAATCTTCAAACAGCGTTTGTGTGTGTGAGAGCAAGGGCAGCCAGCGACTAATTCCTCCACTCATTACCATATCAATTATACGAGAAGCCCGAGATACTATGGAGTTTAAAGAAAACATTTTTTACTGCAATGACTGAGCGTTCCATAAAGGATGACGACGAGCATTCAGGAGACGTGGCTTTCTCCTGACCTTGGACAGGAGACCCCTCCTGAAAACACGCGTTTGCTTCTGTGAATGTCTCCGGCATTACCTACAGCCCATGTCTTTCATTCTCCACAAGACTTCAACCTAAGCAGTGGTGGCTTTCTGCAGAGCTGAAAATGTGAAAAGAGTCCTACCAGCTTGTTTAAACATCTGAGGCTATACCTGGGTAAAGCACGGGCCAGCCAACAGCATTATCTTCCAGTCTTATATAGCATATTTGCCACAACATACAGTAACAACCAATTTATTTGACAAGTTGACATGATTAGTGTGTTTTGTGATCATAATCATAGTTGTTTAGTGTAAGTGTAGTTGTTTAGTGTAACTGTAGTCCCATTGTGTCAATACCTAACTGAGGAGAGGTTTTAACCTGCCAATCAGTTTTTATTTTTAGAAAAACCTCTTATGTATTTTGTCTTTGTTCTCTTCAGTGTCTGCGCTGCCAACCACGAAACCTTCCCCACGGCGGACACGTGCTCCTTTGACTAAAAGAGGAACAAAGCTCGATGTCTGCCGAGCTCACTGATTGTCTGTCATTCAGAACATGGCTGTATCGATGGGAGCAACGTTCACACAGCACTCTTCTCCCAAAAGCTGGCCTCTTTATAGAGGTGTAGGAAGCGCAATACATTCAAAGGACTGCTTCATATACACCATGCTTGCCATAGATTGCCTAGACAGAGATCGATACTTCCTCTCTGAGGCTCCCAAGCATTTCAGAACTTGGAGCTAATTAAAATTCCCCAGAAACTGCCTTCTGACATCTGCGATATTATTTTAGATCAACGTAACCTGCTTTCTGCGACCTTTTTTGCAGCAGAATATGGTCTGAAATTGATTCTGTTTCTCCGCATTTGAAGCTGAGGTAAACAGGAATTGCATCAGCTGAGGATGATGATAACTTTCAGTGCTGGCGAGGACACTTTGTGGTCTGAATATGTTTTCAAAGTAGTTGAAGAAGCTTGCTGGAAATTGCTGTGCTATGTTTTAGTTTTTCTCAACCTTTACCTAAAGGAGTTATTATTCCGTTGTTACTAGTTGGTGTTTGAGAATCATACTGTCAAGTAAATCAGGTTTTGCTTTGCAAATGGAATACCTTAAAATGCAATAAAGCACATTTTTAGAACTTCTAAACTACACATTTTAAAGGTCATCAGTTGTAGCTCTGGCCACGCTATAGCCCAACAACAGCAAGCGTAGGCAACAATTTATGCAGAATTTGCACCATAGGATAATATATGACCTTTGTGTGTCATGTTTACAATAGATGAGGGGGGGCTTTGATGTTGTACTATTTATTATTTTTTCTTTTTCTGACAGCTATTTTGGCTAATGGCTCCAAATGCTAGTGATGGTTTATAATGAAAGTAAAGGGGTTAAATAGTGCACATAGTTCATAAAGGGCAACTTGTGCTGGTTCGGCAGAGAAATGGGCGGATTTTACTTGTTAATTCGGAGATGTCTGTATCAACTGGGATTTTTTAGTTTGGACTCCATAAACTTAAGAATATTTAAATATTAAATATTTAATTTGTAGTTTTACCAGTGTTTGGCTATACATTATTTTCGATATATTATTTTATATGTACAGTAATAATTTGTATAGAATACTGTTTATCAGTGGTGACAGGGATGAGTTTTAGCTCTTAATCTGAGTCTTTACACATCACCAATTAAATTCACGACAACAGCCAGGTGAGACTTGATACTATAAAATTTTATTACATTAACAAAATAAAATGTTCATGATAGATCTGTTTCAGACATCCATTAGGGACCGTGTTCATAACAAAACGTATCATATCATTTCTGGCTTATTTTTAATGGAATGACAAACCTTGATGTGCGGCGTTTAAATTTTTCCCAGATGGATGCCCAAATGCTTCCGTATTTATAACAGGAACAAGCTGCCAAACACGTCTCCCATGCAAAAAGCATGAAACAAGTTTAGCAGCGGCATATTACCATTACTGCTGCGTTAGAGAGAAACAAATGGTGCCAGTTTAGAAATGTTCACTACTCAAACAAGTGTAGCATGAGAGAGAAGATGCCTACAAACACCTCATACGCACATTCAGACTTTCTCTCAGATGGGCGTAGAGTGTCTTTGATAGGAGTGAAAGTGCTCTGATGGCCCAGAGATGACAGTCACGGCTGGCGGGAGACGGAGGATGAGCACACCAGGTTCAGGCATCCGTGCATCACAGCAGTGTCTCCTACACAGAGAAACACGCCGTGAAAACACAGGCTGCTCCAACCAAAGCAGACGCTTACCCGTGTTCAGCAGCTCTGCGTTGAGTGATGTTACGAGTAAAGTTGTAAAAAGCAGAGATGGTGCTGATGGAGGCGTGTTCATCTGCACTGAATATGGCATCTAATTATGGGCAGGAGACTCCTGCAGGCAGAGCGGATGGCATCCCCACCAGTCTGGCTGTCAGCTGAATGTGCTCAGAGCCTCTAAAACAAACTCATCTACTGCCAAGGCTCTGCCTGTCACACAGGCCCCTCAGACAACTCCACTCAACACTGTTATCAAGTCCTTAGTTAGCGGAGAAACACTCCTGCTCTCCAGCAGAGCAAGAACAAAGCATCACGCAGCAGGGAGAAAGATGCTTCTACTCACAACAAACTCACGGCTGGCCCAAGCAGATAACGGCTAGATTGACCAATCAATCGTGGGGATGCTGTTAAGCACACATACACACATACACTGCGGTTGGTCAATAAGGAGATTAGGCCACAGGGGATGGGCTGGCTGTGAAATTAGCGCTTCAGTTTTGTCACTGTCACAGAAGTAGCAGTCTCAGCTGCAGTTCTTTAACCAGACCCACAACATCGGGGAACAGAACACACAGGTCCTCAATGCTGAAGCTAATCCATCTCAGTGCCTTTGATTAAAGTCATTTGAATATGCTCCCCCTAAACCTCTCTTATCAGCTTTATTGTATATAAACTGTTTTATAGTAAACTATCTCTCAGTCTTCACGTTTTAAATATCTGATACAGTGTTATGTGTCAGTTTGTTTTTGTCATGGCTTAGATGGTAATCCAGACAAATATATTTAAGCAGATGAAAGATGTATTTTAGTAATTACATGGATGTTAATGCTAGCAAGGCTGAATGCAATGCAAATAATGTGCAGAAACCAAATTTTTCTTTGTCTTTTTGCATTCTGTGTAAAACATTTTTAACATGCACAAAGGCAGTGTTGTGTTTGTGTGCAGAGGAATCTCATTTCAAAGGTTCCTATCTAGATTTTACAGCAGCTGGGCATGAAGCCCAAGGAGAGAAAAAGTAACACCTTGTTTCACACAAAATAGCAAATCCAGCACAATCTTGCTCATCACTTCATAAAAAGATGTCAAAAGAACATCTTGGATTATTTCCATCTAATCAGGGAAATGTCGTACTGATCCTGCTAATCTGTAAACATGCTGAAATGCTTTCAGTTCAGGTTGGTTGAAAAGTGAAACGCCCAAATCATCTTATTGTTCAGTGTAGTTGTAGGAGGAACTGGGTTGCTCTCCTTCGTGTTCCTACTCTGCAGGTCTTTGTATTTATTTCCAGAAGCTGTCCTAAAATAAGAGTGACATCCATACGAGCCATGACAGGGGAAATTTCCGGGCAGCGTTGAGCAGGGCGCATGGGGATTGGTTGGCTGATTAGGTCCATTCTATCCGGCTTAGATCACAGCACACAGCATTTACGTCATGGTGTTAATGCAAGAAAGTCAACACAACCGACTATTATCTCAGCACAGGTGATGTAAAGTTTTCCTGGCTTATTGTTAATGAGTCATTAACAACGGTGTTCAAAGTACATAAAGGTGCTTGCGCCATTTTGTGGACTTTAGCGCTATATTTAAAATGTTTAAATTTTGTGACTAAATAAATCTAAACTGTAGCTGAAATCAAACTAACATGCCTGCATTGGTATGTTTGATATCTAACTAAACTCAAATGCATGTTAACTAACTACCCAAACAACCACCCCTACACATTACATGCAGTGCACATGGTGCCGGGTTGCTTCATGCTAGTAAACAAGCACAACAAAACCAGGAAATAGTTAACCCAGCTTTTACTTAAATAATGCAAAATGAAACGGTTGAGGCATAATCCCATGTTTCTTTTAAAGCCCTTGAAAGAAATCTTCCATGAACTAGATTAAAGGGATGACATCTTGACCCTTGCAATTTGCTGACAAATTCACTTGCTGACAAATTCACTTGTATTTCTGCTTTAAATATTAACATTCTGATGAATTATTAAGAGAACAGAAAGAGCAGAGCGCTGCCCATGAACTAGAGAGCCTCCGTTTAGTCTTCCACTGATAATGCTCAACACCACAGTGCCAGTGGAACTAGCATTAACAGACGCAGGAGCACTACAGACTTGTGCAGCGTCCTCTGTGACTGTGAGCACAAGAGTCTTCAGCCCATTAACCTCGATGGTAAAACGTTATGATGGTATTCACAGGTATTCCCCTGCAGACTCACAAATGTCCATGCACAGACACACACACACACACACACACACACACACACACACACACACACACACACACACACACACACACACACAGAAACCTTCACGGTCTACATGGATCAACCACCACCACTCTGTGCTCTCCCACCAGGACTCTACCCAAGAGACGATCCTAATTACTGATATCTGATTATTTGGAGGGTGGGCCACACAACCTATACACACTTGTCTCTAAAGTGAAAGTACTATGCTAGTATAAATGTCCCACATCACTGGTGTCACGGTGTGCTGAGCATCCAACTAGAGGGACACACACAGTGACACACGCACAAGCACACGAATACACACACTGCATCAACCCCACTGCCAATCACCTAAATCAAAAGCACCTGTCCCTGTTTGCTCAGCCACACAACACTACAGACACCACCGCTCTTCATCGTCTACGCACGGTCTTCTGTGTCCTTTGCTCATCTTCGTCTCGTTTGCCTGGACATAAATGGAGAGCAGAGCCAGTCCTCACCACACCGGTGTCTCAGTCTCCTGCCCACGTCACAGTGGGGCTCTGCCCCTTTGCTTCTGACCTCGCCTTCCCTAATTATCCACTGTCCCTTTACGTGCCGCTGCCTGTTCTTCTGTGTTTGACCTTGGATTGTAAACAACATTGATAACAAGAAACGTGGAATGCAGTGCATGCATCCTGTTTCTCCAGGTTAAAGCACATGATGTAACACATATTTACCCAAATTACACTTCCACAAACAGCCAAAGGGTCTTTTTCCCTCATGCATGTTTGATTCAACTCAGTACACATTAAGATGAGTTCAAATACAGCAGCCACTCCCATGATACCATGTGCCTCCCTGCATGGCGTAATTAGTTTAAATGTACCATCTTAAATGTGAAAGAGTCTGAATGTGTCTGAATGTGTGTGGTGGGTCTGAATGTCTGTGGTGGTGGGTTTGAGTGTGGTGCTGGGTCTGAGTGTGTGGTTGTGGGTCTGATTGTGTGGTGGTGGTGGTGGGTCTGAGTGTGTGGTTGTGGGTCTGAGTGTGTGGTTGTGGGTCTGAATGTGTGTGGTGGTGGGTCTGAATGTGTGTGGTGGGTCTGAGTGTGTGGTTGTGGGTCTGAGTGTGTGGTTGTGGGTCTGAATGTGTGTGGTGGTGGGTCTGAGTGTGTGGTTGTGGGTCTGAGTGTGTGGTTGTGGGTCTGAATGTGTGTGGTGGGTCTGAATGTCTGTGGTGGTGGGTCTGAGTGTGTGGTTGTGGGTCTGAGTGTGTGGTTGTGGGTCTGAATGTGTGGTTGTGGGTCTGAATGTGTGTGTGGTGGGTCTGAATGTCTGTGGTGGTGGGTCTGAGTGTCTGTGGTGGTGGGTCTGAGTGTGTGTGGTGGTGGGTCTGAGTGTGTGGTGGTGGGTCTGAGTGTGTGGTTGTGGGTCTGAATGTGTGTGTGGTGGGTCTGAATGTGTGTGGAGGGTCTGAATGTGTGTGGCGAGTTTGAGTGCAAAAGACTGCATGCGAGAGGAGTTGAGGGGGTGTGCACATTTCCCCACACCAGCCAGCCTCCAAGTAGCCAACAGCATAGTGAACAGCATAGTGAACACCATGGTGAGCAGCATAGTGAACACCATGGTGAGCATCACGGTGAGCAGCATACTGAACAGCACGGTGAGCAGCATAGTGAACAGCACGGTGAGCAGCACGGTAAACAGCACGGTGAGCAGCACAGTAAACAGCACAGTGAACAGCACGGTGAACACCACGGTGAACACCACGGTGAGCATCATAGTGAACAGCATAGTGAACAGCACGATGAGCAGCATAGTGAACACCACAGTGAACAGCATAGTGAACAGCACGGTGAACAGCACTGTGAACAGCATAGTGAACAGCATAGTGAACAGCATAGTGAACAGCATAGTGAACAGCACGGTGCTCCATGGCTTAAGAGGCTCCACAAGGAGGCGATGTGCATGTGGCCCCTGAGAGAGGCGTGTTTTAGTTTCAATACCATTTTGCTCACTTGATGGGAGCATTGAAATAAGAGACGTACTCACTAATAGCTGCCTGTTCTGCTGCTCAGACACCGCAGTGAGTATTAACAGAAAACACGTCTGTATGTACAATCAAAGCAATGTGAAAGAAAAACATGCAAGTGTCAAAATGCTGATAAAGGAATGTGTTTCATTCAGTAGACTGTTGCATGGTGTCACGGTCAGTGGTGAAAACTGGAACAGATACAGAAGTTTCTATTTCCACACACACTACAGAGGTGTGCTTTAGATAATAGCTGTTGCTGCTATGACATATTTGCCATGGAAACAAGCCAGAATGTGTAATACTGCTGATGGCCTGTGACAATGTGGTTTTAAATGCCAACAATTCATTTCATACCGTTGCTCAGGAAATTACAGCCCCTGTCCCCGTGCTTGTTACGATACAGCCAGTGTTTGAAAGCACCGAAGTTTGCAGGACACAGACACTAATGGGAGGAAAGTTGTGATGAATGAGATGAGCTTTTCATCAGTTCTTCTAAGCCACACTCTTAAGTTTTAGGGGCAGTTTTGGCTTCTTGGCATCCAGAGGTAATTTGCATCATTATTTCTTCCTGTTCAATCACTCTATAATTCCGGCACAGGTTCTGTTGAAGACCTCAATTTCAATCATTGCACTAGTGATAGCAATCAGAGACTCCGCTCTGATTAACTATCCACCAACTGCATTTAATGTGGTTTCAACAAACACATTCGAAGGTGAAGACACTTTGTAAGCATGGTGTACTGCCTTCGTGGACGCCGTGTGATGTAAAAACCCCTCTCCGATCCCTCATTAATATGTAAATGTAGGCAATAAGTGTGTCTTCCTGTCATTAGTGAGTCATCAAACTTCTTTTTACACATTATGTTAATGAAGCGTGGAAATTACAAAAGAAGAGGAAACAACATTAAGCAGCAAGGGAGAAATGAGCCTATTCAGCCTTACGTGAGGTGTTACCCAAAAGTGCAAGTCAACACCATAATGGCTGCGTTTCCATCAGGAGACACGAACCTGCCTCACGCAGGACTGAAATGCTGTCAAGTATGTGCATCACCTCAAGCTAATACCACACATGACATTTTCCCCTCATTGCTGTCATTTAGCTGTCTGAGATGAATGTAGAGGCACTTGCAGTGAGTGGAAGGTGGAAACAACCAATGGTTGGTGATTGCTTGGCCTGACATATGATGTTAATGTTATACATTAAGAATTGTGGTGATGTTCGTGTATTCCTGTATCCTGAGACATTTAAACCATAAATTCATCTTCTATGTCTTGTCTTATTGTCTCGTCTTATTAGTGCTCAACACTAAATCCACAATCACAGATAAGACTAGTCAAGTCCACAAGAGAGCAATTTCATTCATTTCTAATATGCAATGATGGTAGATAGTCATTGGTGGTGAGAGCTACATTGCATGGTAGATTCATCACCTTAATCTTAACCTCTGGTAGACTCGTCTCATTGTCGGCAGCAGTAGAGAAGGCCTTGCTTACACTCTCCTTCAGTTATCCTGCGGGGAGCTCTTGTAGCTGCTGACGTGCGGAGGTAAGTGATCACAGGTTCTCCTCATCAGACTGGGGAGCCACACTCTGCAACCACATAGGGCCCAACGTGGGTGCTGAAGCGTACTGAAGGATGAGACTTCAGCACCATGGAGAGCGGCCAGCAGCCCTGGAGCGACGGTGATCCATATTTCTGAGGATGGCACTCAAACCTGCTGTCACAATATATATTGCCTCAGGGTAATGTACCAATTTTTACTTTAATACACACAAGCAATAGATAGTTTAGACTGATGAAAGGTTAAATATCCAGCTAAAGTAGCTCTGGAAATATGCGGTGAATTCATCAATTTATTTATTGATGTCAAGCTTTTCATCCCTAGTGATTCTGGCTCAGAAACACATATCTGACATTTTTGGAGAAATTAGTTTTTAATCAGCATGTACAACATCGTTCATTTCTCAGCAACAAAGCGCTCAGCTCAAAAGTTACTTGCATAATCACCTTTAAGCCAGAAAGCAAATGTGTCAAAGTCACACCTTGATGACTAGAGATAAGGATGACGATGACGATGATGACGATGATGACGATGATGACAATGATGACAATGATGACGATGATGATGCAAAGGACAGCAAGACACCAGGGTTGGGGTCAATTCCATATCATTTTTACCAGAGGAACCTAAATACTCCCTCCTTGTCTTTTGAGATCACATCTAGTCTCCAGTCCTCAGGGTAGTATACAATTTAAAACAAGTATTTGAAAAGCTGATTACATAGTTGAAAGAACACCTCTATATATGGTTATAAAATGTGTAATGGAGGTTTGGGTAATAGGACAGCAAATGTGTAGTCTTTTTTCTCCGCGGTTTTATAGAAAGGACACAAATACGTATTACTTAGATAATTAGGTTCAGTTAGATATATGACATTGTACTTTTTTAAAATGTAGGTTTAAGTTAAGTGCAAAGTGGCTGTGACTTAAAAATCAGAGAGAGAGCAAGAGAGAGAGAGACAACAAGAAAGAGAGAGAGACAGCGAGAAAGAGAGAGAGCATAAAAGACTAGACAGACATTTTCTGCGTTGTGTTGCTTTCTTTGTCACTTTTTTGTGTCTCACAAGGTGTCTCTTGCAGAGCAAAGATAAGATTATCTAAAGATCTCACCATAATTATGTGAGCACTGGAGATTGGAGACTGGACTTCTCCACATCAGGAGATCTCTATCTGCAGATTACAGGAAGGTAATCAGCCCACAACCTGCCTTTGCACACAGAGATCAAACCCCAACGGTATAATGTTGCTTGGCATATAGAAGTATTCAAAGTGTGCAGTTATTTAAAATATGTTTGAAGGAGCTTCATATATGTTCAGTCTTTGGTACTTGTTGAAGAAAATTTAACTGCTCAAGCATTTTGTCATCTTGACAGTTTGCCTCAATTTCCCTCAAGCCTATTTTTGAGCATTCATGCATAACCATATTGAGGATGCCCAGCTGTGAGAGTTACACCTTCAACATGTATGAGTGACAAGCATTCATGCTTTTGTGTGTACCTCTCTTACCTGGAGCCTGTGGACTATTGGACCATACTGCATTCTCTAGAATCTTAAATATTACATGCTTTATACATAGAATAGTTAGAATATTGTTTAAAGATGCACATGTGATTAATATAAACACTATTTCACTCACTTAGAGACCCAGTATATGCATCTAGCAACATCTCTTCTGAAGGACATCCACAATGCAACTAAACTGGTTTTTAATTTCCTCCCTGGGTCTTTCAATCACCAGTAGTTCACCAGTTTCACTATAGTAAATAATTTGTTATCCCAATACATGTACCAAGAATGCATAATCTCTTAGAGAGGAAGACGATGAAACATTTTTGTTAGGGCACCACAGTTGTTCTCATAGTTCAGAATGCTGAATGTAATTTGAAAGACTTGTCACACTGCTTTAACTCCATAATTACATAGTAGACTGACACTAATAATTTCCGACTAATGGGAATAATTTATGATGCATATAAGTAGAGCTCATTGATTTATCAAGGTCAGGAAGTTGATGATCTCTGCTAGTCAAGGATTGGTGGCTGTCCATAAAGACCCAGTTGCAGACATGTCGCTTCTGATCACCATGGCAAGCTGTGTGAACAGTCACGCCTGCGTTTCCCTGGGGTGTTTTACCACTGTTTATCTGGCTTAGACTTTTTTTCCCTTTTGAACCGTTACAGAACAACTTGTAGCCTTATTATGGACATTAGCAGTGCCTCATTTGTTTGGGGCATCCAATACCAGAGAGAAAAGAAAATAATAGAGCCCAACTTACTGTGCACACACAGGAGAGGCATTATTACTTTCTAAAAATAAGAAAGAAATGTTAATTGCATTGTTAGTAAATCCATACTGCTGGTTAAATGTGTTAAACCGCTGTCCCAGGTCCTAGATTTCAACATGACTTGGAGATCTGATGGTTGCACAGGCATTTAAACACCCCTCACATACCACCACCTTCATAGCATCAGCCATTCCCACCCACAGGCTACATGGAGAATCACAAGATTCCTTATCAAATTTGGATAAATATATTAGTAATAGATGTCTGTTAATTACAGTCAAAGGTCTGCGATTCACTGATGCTAAGGATTGTGCTACACTCAGATTCAGGTTTTCTCACATCATTAATAAAAACCGTGAAATATAACAAATAGCTTCAAGTAGTGAACTAAAGTCCTGTGATAATTGTTTCATTTGTCCTTAATTTCCCCCAGAATGAGAAGAGAGGAGAGGAGGGAAACGCTATTGTCGGTGATGGTGCTTTAATAAGTCTCACCACCACTACCTCACTTGGATGGGTTTGGAGTATTAAGCCCTACAAGCCCCTATCCCTTCAGGTTCTCAAATCAATTTATATGCAGATGATGTCCACTCTGTATCTTTCTCTTTCATAATTGGGCCCGTAATCTATAAAAGAGTGGGATGTACACTGGCTCCTATCACACTGTAGTGTGTGTGTGTGTGTGTGTGTGTGTGTCTAAGGAGGCCACTTCACTAAATACACACCAGAATCCATGGGGAGATAACACATGTTATATAAGAGACATGACTCCACATGCCTCATGAAAAATGCAGAATTATTGGGATTTTCAAAGGATGCCCTCTGCAGTGTTGATTTAAGAATGAATGACGTCTGTGAGGGATACTCATCTAATTTCTGCCCTGCACCTGGCCAATGAAGCTTGAAGTGAAACCTCCACATATGTAAGGGAAGTCTTTATTTATTTGTGGTCTGAAAATGGACATCTATTTTTTCCACTCTCATTGGAGCATCCATTTCATATCTGTCCAACATCTGCAGGCACTCTCCTCAGCATTAAGGCTTCATAAAGACGCACGTGTGTTTAATGCCCTGTAGACTGTAATTCCACTGCGGGAAGACGTCCTCCAGTCTTGATTTTTAATTTGCTTTAAATTGTCATCAAATTTTCTTTTTTCCTGGGTTCGATATCACTTAACTGTGTGCTCAGGCAGTTCCAGTGTTGAAAATCAATAGGACTTAGTCATCCCCACAAAAGGCCACACACCATGGCTCAATAGCACGCTGGTTTTGTTTGCCCATTCATACAGCCGGCAAAGACTTCCTCTAGAGCTTCAGTTCGGGAGGCCTAGATTCCTCCTACATGTATGGAAAGGTTGCATTTGAATGTTTAAAAGTAACTTCTGCTCAGGAATTTTTGCTAGATTGTTCCATTCGTACATTTTGTAGACTGTGAGAATCTCTAGAGCCCTTTTCAGAGTTCTGTGTGTCAAGTGTTCAAAATGAGTTTTCATAGATTGCATTTTCACTACATGACTCTAAGGGAACTTGACATGAGTCTTTGGGAGGCAAACGCATTTGTCTGTGCCAGAGTTTGTTAAGGCTCTATGAATGCTGCTTGTAGTGTCCCAAGGTGTTAGAAATACCTCAAGCAAGTAAATCTGTATGGTGAAAAAAAAATGACAAGTCATCTTGTTTACCTGTTGAAATTGTTTACTTCTCTGACAAATGTTACACCATCCATAAACCTCACTAAAATGCATCATTTGGGTGGGTTTCGTGTAAATAATGAGTTTCTCCAAATAGTTCCAATCGCTAAAGAAATGGTCCAAAGTGGCTAAACCGTGAGAGATGAAGGGTGAGATAAGTACTGATCCTGGAGGTCTTAGGAAGGAAAGGTGAATAACCATTATTGTTTAACGTGAATGTTTTTTTTTTCTTCAGTGAACTCATGTCACTGAAATTAAATGCTCCAGTTCAGAACAGTTTGAAATTAGATTCTTCAATTTGGACCCGCTTGAAACTAGACTCTCCAATATGTACCTTAGTTTAGTGTTATGTGATGTCTGTATCTGGTACAGCCTTACAGGGGAAATAAATGGAACAATGAGTAGCTATATGCACCATATACTGCTGGAACAACAGTAGAGGTGGTAGCTAAACCAGCTGCCTAATAGAGTTGCATCTCATCAAGGCCACAGTTTGAATCACTTCCTTGGCTGGTTGTCGAAGACAGTACAATATGTTCTGCTCTCTCAAAATGATTGCTTATTTATTAAATACTAACATAAATTCAACCAGTCTAATATTTGCAGATCATGCAGAGCTTGAGGTGTTCAATTGTGAGAAGCTCACCCCATAACATACTGATACAGAACTATTATGTCTTGTTTAATTGCACAATTAAACAAAAAAAAAATTAATTACCATTTTTGTTCAATTTAAATGACAATCATTCTAGAGGGAATTGTACTTATACAGTGATGCAATGAGCAGCTAGACATTATTAAGTTTTTTTTTTTTCAATTTCTTCTCATTAGTTAAGTCTTTCATCAGTGAGACTCTACCTAATGTCAAATTCAAATTGCCCAATGCTAAATTTGCATGAAATTATCCAACAAAATTCTTTTCTCTTTTCTTCAGGCTTTCTCTTCTAGTCAACAATTGAACAACGCTTGGATTTGCAGTTCAAAATGAATTTGTTAAACTGGTGACCTGACCTCAGCCTTGACCCCGCCCCCCAACGCCCCCGCCTGCCCACTAACCGCCCACTCCCACCATTGATCCCCATCACCTGTTTTCAGCGCTGGCTTCCACAGCTCTTATTGCTTTAGTGCGAAAACAGCCCACGTATGTATATTCACAAAGCAGTAACGCAAAGGGAACCTATTCAAGCATGCAGCCACACCACTTCTAGACCCCAACCACAACCAGAACAGCTGCATGGAACCTAGCAAGCAATCAGCAAGTGATCCCACTAAACATTTGTACAAATTAAAAACACTAATCGCTCAAATCCATGCGAATGAAGAAATTTCACAACAAAAAAAAAAGTGGCATGAACATGAAATCCTACACTGGCCCTAATCTTCATCATTTATCATTTTATATGAGTTGGAGTCATGAATTTTTATGAAAATGCATTCTGAGACCATGTTGGAATAAACCCAAACCAAATTTATTATAAAGGGCATCTAATGTATATATCACCCTGGTCTATTCATCATTTATATCCTTCTACCCCACGTCTATAGCTCATATGTGGAATAACCAGCATTTCTCAAATTCTGACACTTTTATCCTTGGAGAAAATAATCAGTACTCACACGTAGCCAGTTAGCTAGAAATTAGGTTTCTATTGTCCTACATGCGGTGATAAAGCCAAGGTGTCAGCATAGATGTCTGTATTGCTCTCAATCGGCAATAGGGACGTTTAAAAAGTCCTGATTTCATTCCAATCTCCCAGTTGTGTTCACCCTCACACTGACATCTCTGCCTCCCTCTTCCCAGGCTATTGTACGACACCAGCGTGAATAATAGTTGTCACGGATCCTTCTGGTGTTATTCCAGCTCTGTGCTGTATTGTGCCTCATGGTCTTTTGTACGTGTCTGCTGTGTGGGATGTTACCTCCAACAAATGTGTTCTTAATTAGACGGGCTCTTGGTTGGCTGCTGTAGTTGTGGCTGGATGTCCTCTGAGCCTCAACAAAGCCTGTACAGTTCACACAAGACAAAAGAAAGCTGTGTCTTCACCCTGGGGTTTCTCACACACTACACCGAGCGTAGCTTGAACACTGGCACAAATGAGAGCAATTGAACAAGTGTACAGTGAGGAAGCTAATCAGACTAATCAGACTTGTCGTTCATAGGGGAAGGCATTAGGCATGCAGCATTCTAAATTTTTGTATGTTGTATATTGTGCATAAATTTTCAATATAAGCTTTTCTCCGTACTCATTGGCCAACCACAACAATACAAATTCTGGATCGGTGTGACTGGTTTTATGTTCTCCAGTTCATAGGGTGGGGGGGTAGTGATTGTGTCATATTGCAATTACAATAATATTGTTGATTCATTATGTAGTGGGCAGACATCAATTTGAATGCAGCGTTGCGTCACATTACATGCAGTATTTGAAAGGAGTACTCAGAAAGGAGTGTTCAGAAAGGAGTGCACTGATAGACGTGTTGAGTTCACCACAGTGAGGAGTGCTGTAGTGTCGGTAATGTAAAGATCCATCATCTATTTACAATTTGTTCTTCAACATAAAAAGGGTAAAGATTTAAATCTACATTCAGGGAGGCAGAGTTACATAAAGAAGTCAAGAGTTCATGACAAGAGACCAAAGCATAGCTGAACAGAAGACTTACATGACATTAATGTATCTCGAGTAAACAGAGAGATATGGTACTGTAGGGGAAACACGAGTGAGACATCTGACGTGATCACAGGACGCTGACGTGTGTCTCAGACGTGTGCCGCTCTCTTTAGTAACTGTTAGAGGTGCGTAAAGCAGACTCCCAGCTGCAAAGGGGGGAGACGAGACATATTTCACATTTCTCAGGAACTTTTCAAAAAAGAAAAAAAAGCTTGAATGCTTGAATGTGAGTAATTGCGATATCAACACTAAAATAGTTCGCATTTTCTTAAGATGCAATCCATCACTATTTATTTACAAAAAAATGCCTTTTTCAAAAAGGAATTGCTCAAAATGTTGGCTTTGAGTGAAGAAATGAAGTGTGCGTGGACAATGTGTGCATAAAAAAACCAACCACATTAAGTTCTTTATTTAAAACTGTATTCAGTACAGTGCCTCTAGTAGGGGCTCTACTGATCAGTTATTATGTTCTTGTGGTGCACTGCAACTGGTAGAACGTGGCATGAGAATAAATGTAAGCACAGCTTTAGTGGTTTTAGCTTTAGTAGGTTTTTTTTTGCACTCATATCACTACTGCTAAGGCCTACTATGGCATAACAAATAAAACACCCGGGTTAAAGAAAGTGGCATTTCAAAAGGATTAGGTTAAGGGCATCACTGAAAGAGATTTATTTTATATTTCAGTTGTACAAGTTTTAAAAAATTTAAATCATCTTACAGGCAACAGGTTCAACAACATAAACCATGATCATCACTGTTGTTGATGATGTTCATAATGCTGATGGTACAACCATAAAATCTTTCATATTGTTCAAACCATTTTTGGTTTATGAATCCTCTCTCAATAAAATGCAATTTCTACACAAATATTTAGTCAGCTTAAGGTGAAAAGCTCAAACCAGTGGGCAAAAACATGATATCAAACCATGCAGCTGTGTTAGTGCCACACCTCATATACTGCAAAACTGACTTTTAGCTGGGATTACAGACTTTGGCCTGTTTGGAACACACATTTTGTGTCTGAGGGAAAATAATTGTGGATTCACTCCTTTAATACTCCACAGTAATGTTTGACTTTCACATGGTCCCAGCCATAGCACCATAGTCATAGTCTTTTATCCTGTTAGGCAATGTTTACCGGTGAGATTGTCTGCTTTTTCTCTGAAGCTATTTACACTGACCAAGCATTTGACTTATATTAGTTCATTAGCCAGCAACATTGCAGGTATAATTCCTAGCATGTCACACTATTTTTATGGCCTTTCAGTTTTAGTGTTTTTCAGCCGTGCATTTATGTCCTGCCTCCTGGGAGTTGAAGAGTTGCTCATTCCATTAACATGTTCTTTCCTCAATAACTTTGACTCAATTACCGGAGCAGTTAGCACCACCTTGGACTCTATTATCGCTAAGTGCTGAACAACTGAACACGGTCCGGGGAGTGCTGACACTTTCCGAGATGAGTAAAGATTTGTGATGACACACGGAAGAGTTATAGTCACCGAAGAATGGGCTAAAAGCATATTTTTTCTGAGAATTCTTGAGACAGTTGGAAATGCTGAGGTCAATATACTGAGGGAGACAGACATCAATATAGAAACCGGAAGAAAAAAAAAAAAGATCCACCGAAAAGCCGTCATTAAACTGACGTTGACAGCTGTTTTTACTGACTTGTGTTATCTAAAAGGAGGGTGGTGCTTAAAAAGCTATAGTTGTTCATTTTTATTGTTTCAGATGATTTTCTGTGTCTGCCTGCGACAAACTTTGTGAGCAATTGCATTGTTGAAAGCACATGAACTCAACATGGGGAGGATGTAAGTCTGCAGGAAGTAAATATTCAGAGGATAATTAAACTACGATCTTTGTGCCGCTTTCAATATGGTGGCAATCTGCTGTGCATTAACAGTTAGCCCTGGGTGATCATTACCCAGACTCCTTCTCAGCGGGTGTCTAGTGCTGAGTAACTGACATCTTTACAGAAAAAAGATGACAAAGCTGAGGGAAAAGAATTGAAATCAAATATATTCAGCATTGTCTGCCTGTATCTCCGGAGCCAGTAGCTATGAGCTGGTGTGATGCAATTCATTTCGTAAAGTTTTGGAAATAACAGTTTCAATCAAAGAAATGCTGAAATATGAAAAATCTGAATACCTTGTCTTTGTTTAGAGAGGCATCCATAATTAGTCATACTGTGTGACTGGTCATATTGTGTGTTGGAGAGCTCTGGACCAATCAAGAACGTTTTCCTTTCAGGCCTCTTTCCTCCACCTGAGAAAGAAACTCAGAAACGGGTGCTGATCAATCATTATGCCACAACCAGACTGCAGGTGACAGGCATGCCAGGTGAACCTTAAAATATACATGCAGCCATATATCAAGGGCATGACAGGTACATTACAGAAAGGCACCGGGGTGGCAAAGCCCATGTTCGGCTGATCCCAAGTCACAGACTCTGTCAAAAACAAACTTTCTCTCCCGCTGGCTGGACTGCATAGCTAACGGAGAAGACATAATGAATATGTCCCACTCGGCTTTTATGTTTCAGTCTCCTCACATGTAATTAGGAACACAACGCACACAGGTTGGGCACACGTCACACCAATGTCTATTGGACACACATGCTCAAATATAGGTGCAGATCACTTAACAACAACCAAATCAAATGATCCCAACGTGCTAAAGAATTTTATGCTAATTTTATTTTGTTTTTTTTTTTTTTTGGTAGCTGTACTGAATGCTGTTTGAATATTCCCTGCAGAGAACATGTTTTGTCTTATAGCTTTTGGCATTAATATTACCTTAGCAATGATAAAGGTTGACACCTGACCCCCTCCCACTCCCACGTCTTCACCTTCCTTCTGTCTCACATCAATCATGTTGCGTTCCATTCTCTGAGTTTAAATCACCACAGTCCCATTATACCATCAGAAAACATCAATCAGAAAGACTTTTAGAGTCAAATTGCTGCTAAAAAGAATTACTTTTCCAATATGGCACATTAGCATAATAGAGAAATATTCAATGTGATTTAATTAAGGGTATTACTGAGAGAGGAAATTACTGAAAGCATCTTATTCCATTCAGGGGTGACAGATGTGCGGTGATTGTGATGGCGGGGCAGGAGTGCAGGATGCGTGAGGGTGGTGGGCGTGAGCACTAGGGGGCGTGAGCACGCGGACGTGGAGGACTCACTCTTCTTCTGCCCTGCTGCCAGCTCCTGAGCTGTGGCCTCCAAGAACATCTGAGTGATGTGGCCTCTTTGCAGAAGAGACCAACTTCTGCTTTACTCCCGCAGGTATGAGCGCTGGGCGTCTTTATGAGCACGTGAACGGCTCCGTTTACCGTGCAGCAGCGAGATTGGAATGTCACCCAAAGAGGGAGACTGAACTCAGGCCAAAGGAGTCTGATGGCAAGGGGAATGTCAGCTTAAAACCTCATTCCTCATGTGGAGTCAGATATAAGCGCAGTGTTATTAATCTACAGGTAATTTTGGTTTGGTGAGCATAATTTTGCCATGCCCCGGTATAAATCCACTTCCCTTATGCCTCAGTTTTTATGCCATTAAGGTATATGGCCTTCAAGCAAGAGATCGATGTCACATGCTAGAATATTACCTTTTCGACATATTCGTTATACAAATAACTGTAGCATCGCCAGTGTAAACTTTAGGACCTGCCTTTGCTACAAGGAAATGACACCAACCTTTACACTCTTAACAACTAATTACCACCAATAGAGCACCATTATCTGCTGACCTGGGTGCACTTCTAAAATATATTTCTTTTTCCAATGCAGTAATCTGTTTTAATGAGTCCTTATAGACTTATTACATCCATTGGCTGTCTCATGGGCCTTGAACCACCGTGTTCACTCAGAGGAGAAAAGTACACAAAAAGTCTAGCATGTAATGTCAAGATAAATGGTGCTTTAGATAGTGTTTGATATATAGAAAAAACACATAACTAATGTTCTATGTTACTGGAGCCACAGCCACACTTTTGAATGGTAATGTATGCAGGTTCTGGCATTTGACCATGCATGCTGGCTTTTTAAATGTAAAACAAACTAGCAAGAGGCGAGATTTTATGCAAAGAAGCCGTTTATCTGCTGAAGGGCTCACTGTCAAACAGGCTTCAACCCAAGCAACAAAATGTAATACATGAAGTTTCCTTACAAAAAAAAAAATCTCCTTTTTCTTGCGTATGAAGTAATATTATACCAGGCAGGGAAGACATGTCCCTTTGTCCAGAGTAAATCTGTTAACTCACCTGCAAAAAAAATCTGAAAATGTAACGTTTGTATTGACAGGAAGTGACCGATATTTAATCTCAGTCATCTGTTGCTGTTTTATCGAGGGATACTAGATCCCCCCCATCCCCCTCACCCATGGGACGTTCCATGTGACTTTTCCTTTCTGACAGTGTATCTCCAAGTGCCTTGTGTATAAAACACTACATAATAAAAGCCCTCGATAGCACCATCGGTTTTCACAGAACAGTTGAAAAGGATATCAGTTTCTCTCCTTCAAGGGGTCAGGAAGCGTACTGCCTACTAATGTACAGAGTGGGACTGAAGCGTGGAGCGGTTCAGGAGCAAGTTCACCGGGATGCACCTCTACTTCTTTGTGATGGTGTGAAACGTATGATTATCTAATTAAAGGTGTACATTTGCCTCATCAGTCAATCGCTCGCATCACCACCAGGGAGTGAATTGCAAACCTGTGTGATGCCATGATGTAAATTTACTTGTGAAATCTTCAGCAGAATAATTAATTAAGGGGCGAAGGATTACAGTGGTTATGAAACCTCGTCATGCTGGAAGGGTAATACCATAGATCTGCAATCAGCTGCAAGAACAGAGGCCTTAATTACTGGTGTGAAGACGGCAGACTTGCCAGCTCCTTTCAACACAACTCAAACCCCTCTGAGAGCTAATACACAGCTGGCATTATATTGTTGAAGAGGAAGAGAGTGTGAACTAAGAGACTAACAAGAGGACCACATCTGCTGTGGGACAGAGAAAGACACGCTCGGTGACCTCAGCACAGAGCCGTTCCTGGCTGTCTAGTCAAGCAGGGCCTGCTTGAGATCTGCTGTATGAAAATCAGGCCTTAAACGCGGAGACACAAACCTCAGTGGGGCCTGGAGGAGCACAGACAACCTCTGCTCCTCCAGGCCTGCTGATTCTGTTTACACTGTGGCCATGGTGATGAGAGATAGTGGAATTTATTAATCTGAGGAATTCTATATCCTGTATAGAACTGGGGATATCAGAAATGTACATGTACACGCGCACACGCACACACACACACACACACACACACACACACACACACACACACACACAGGACAATAGAACGAGGGTAGCTATAAAAATCAAACATGGCTAAAACGGCACCATGTGCACACAGAGCAGAGTGTTGTATCTTAGCACATCCTTTCAGTGCTCTGGTGACTAATATAAATACGATTCCATTTGTATAATAGATTTACTAAAACAGCTCTACCTTCATGAAAGGAAATCAACTGTAACACCCACGGAAAGCATGACGGCACGAGACACGGGGAGGCAAAGAACGGCCACAGATGAGATCTCGCCCGACAACTTGAGGGGGTGTGGAGTATTAATTTGAACTTTATGTTAGATCATTTATTACAATCTGCACATAATAAGTCTTTTCCAGAAGAGGTTTGGATTCACCCAGAGGCAGTGGCCTCATTGTCCCACGCCTCATTGTCGGTGAGGCTCTTTTGTACTGCGGCACATTCAGTCGTGCATCCAGCCACTGGCTGCATCCTTCATCATTAAGCACCCCCCCCCCCCCCCCCCCCCTCAAGTCCAGCTCTAACGCTTTTACTCCACAACATCCATTTGTCGCTTCAGCGGTCAGCCATGTGTGCTGCATTTGCATGGGATTATCAGCTAATTGGATTCCCTTTTGTTTATTTGTGGTCTGATGAACGGACTGGCGGTGAAGCCGGCCGGCTGTGCTGCCTACCCCGGAGAGTCTCGCACGGGGCAGTAGCACAGCTCGGGCCGGGGCAGCACCTCTGGACGTGAGTGCACGTCGGACGCAGCACTGTAGCTGCGCGCTCTGAAAGCTCTATTCTGTTCCAATGTATGTAGCTGTCATCGGAAGAAAGCGTCCTCATAAAGTATCTACAATAAGCTTGCACAATAATAACTGTTTAAACAGCATGTCAGGAAATCTTTAAATCTATGAACCTGTAGATAAAAGGACACTATTTTGCATGTCAGTGGAGACCCAGATTCTCACAGGTGCAGACATTTATAATTTATAATATTATTCATTCAGTATTATTCATTTGTAATTCTATTGACCATCAGAGAAGAATAAATTTGCCTTTTGCCAGAAGGTTTATCACAAGAAGCCAGTCAGTAAGATTTTGCAGAACTATATATTTTCAGGTGAATCTGTAAACTGGCTCTTGGACATAAGCTATATTTTGATGTCATTAATTTAGAGGTTTGTGGCCCAAATTTGTTTCCTTATGTAACATGTTGGAGAAATAGGTTAGTCCCCATTCAGCCCTCATAGAAGACAGTTGGGGAGCACGCGGGGGGGGGGGGGGGGGGGGGGGGGGGGTCAATGGATATCCATCTATCTAAATTAACACATCATGTAGCATTCAGAGTTATAATCAATTTACTGACCCATGGGATTATGCAATGCTTAGCAATACTGTATGTTTGTGTCATTCCTATTGCATATTAAATATTCCCAATGTCCTAACGGCTAATTCTCAAAAAATTCACTTTGATTGCAAATATGTAAAAAATGAAATCAATCAAAATAATATTTATGTGTATATTTTATTCTCATTTTTATCATGTATTATTAAGAAGAATTATTATTGTTCCAACCTTCGACAAATCCATTATAGTCTGCATACAGGCAGTATGCTTTATGCAGTATGTAATATAAAAGGTAAACTATGAGCAATATATTTCTCTAAGATTCATTTTCATTTGTTTATTGGTCTTGTAATATATATTTGCTGTAAAAGCACCAACCTGGTCTAAATACCCTAAGCCCTAAATATTCATCCAAATTCATCCAACACCTACATTATGCCTACTAGGAGACATATCAACCATTAGCACAACACCACAAAGCAATAGAACAATCCTAATGTCACTAGTCATTGCCAAAAAATTCATCCCTATGAATTGGAAAACAAAAAATAACAAACATCAATCACTGGAAAAATCTTTTAATATAATATATACCCCCAGATACACACTTAGAGCCTACCATGAATACAGATACAGACTTAATCTAGACACAACTAACTCAAATATTACATCACAATAATTCAACATAAGCAAATTCAACTGTAGCAAATAAATCACAAGTTCATGATTCTAGTTCATTACTATTTTTTGATAAACAATATGGTATATTATATAGTATTGTATGATATTGTTATATTATATTATACTATATTGCATCATATTATACCATATTATATTATGTTTGTATGTATGTATAACCCCTCTTCCTTTTGTTTCTGTCTCCCTTTACACCCCCCTTTTCTTCTCCCTTTATTCCCCCCCCCCCACATTTAAATGTATAAAATTTATATATGTTTATATGATTGAATAAACAATAAACAATAAAGTATCAATAGTCCTCCGAAGAGAGGGGGTGGGGGGGAAAAAAAAACACCAACCTGGTGTCATTTTTGTAAAGTGTGAATTTGACTTTTTAAACTTTCCTCAGTGAAAATCCACGACAGGGCATAAGACACTGGATTTAGCTCTTAGAGATGAAGGGTTTATGTTGTCCAACATATTGATTAAGTGCCTTGGAAAGCCAAGGAGCCTCTTCAGTCCTGCTGTGCCAGTGAGGAGCAGTGCGTCTGTCTTCAACTCATGCGCCCTCATAGATCTTTCCAGTTTATTTTTACACTGATAGATCTTTCCATTGCATTTGGAGAGCTGACCCTTGTTTCATCCGATGATTGCAATTAAAACATGCTAAATGCATGAGCAAATCTCAGTGATCCTGCATTCATTCGAACCTGGTAGACTGGAGCGAGGAAATCAAATTTCATATGAGAAAGAAAACGTCAATTTCTGAAAGGTGACCAAGTCTTTGCAAATGTTTGTTTACTTCATAAAGACTCTTAGAGCAGTATGTGTGTGTGTGTGTATGCATAGGTGCGTGTGTGTCTGGCTATTGCTGAAGATGAAGAGAGGTCAGTGTTGTATAATTCATGTGCTCTAACTCATCTTGCTTTGCCTCCACTGGTAGGAAGGCTGTGGCCTTCAGAAACACACTGGATGCTCTCATAGTTCACAGGTCATGGTACTGGTGAGGTATTATGTGCATTTAAGTGCATTATATAATACGGGTCCCTATAAATAATCTAAGAACTGATGAGGTGGTCATGAATGTGCAGTATGACATTCAGCTGGTGCATTTGGTAGCACAGGTCCATACAGCAGCCTTAAAAATGACTGATCAAAGAGAAATAGAGAGGGACATATAGATGGATGGACAGATGGATGAATGGATATACACTACTCACAAAAAGTTTAATATTTGGCCTTCAGATGAGATTTCAGGATGAACCTAAAATGCTCTCTAACCTTTACATATTAATTTAATGTGATCTACATTTTTGAATGCACATTCAAAGTTCAGCTGTTCAAAGTTTCTGTACTTTTTGCACAACTTGCTATTCTCCAACAAGGAACTTAATGGCAAAATTCACAACAGGAATTTGTTCTATGAATTGACCAATACATTTCTGGTTTCCTGGTACATTTCCTTAGAGTGTCAGTATCACCAACAGGTTGCAGCTGAGATACAAAAAGACTGGAACCCAGCTGGCACACGACCGACCTTCAACGTTGAAATGTGGTTGAAATATGGTTGAAATACTGTCTGTTGTTGTTTCAATGTTGAAACGTAAATAAAATCATAAAAGTGAGTAGTGGGTATTGAGGTCACCCATCACACCACACAAAAAATGCATACAATGCAAAGTTCATCCCTATGTGAATTGTGTGAAGAAAAAAAAGAAAAAAAAAACACTATTGTTGAGCAAATCAGGATCACGTATCAGTGCTTTTCAAATTGAGAATTCACCAGCATAACCAGTAACTTCGTGGGTTTACCAAAAAATTGAAATGATCACTGCTAAGTCTCGTGAACACAGGCGCGGTTACTGTTTTCTAGATCAGGTGAATCTCTATCAGAGTGATCAAAAGTGAATGGTTCTTTATTCTTTATTCTTTATTAAAATGGTTGTAGGGGGAAAAGTGTTCATGATTCAAAGCTCAATAGCAAATCTGTGAGGCGGGATGACTTTTGCATGAATGGCTGCTAGTGGAACTGGCCCTCCTGTCTTCACTGATGATGTGACCAGCAGTAGTGGAATGAAATGTGAATTATACAGAAGAAAATTCGCCTGAAGTCAGTAGATGACACTTCACCTTGCTGCAGGACAATGATCCAAAACATACTGCTACAGTAAATATGGAGGTTTCAGGGTTTAAATGTGGCTGGTCTGTGTCTGCTCAGTCACCCTTTCCGAACCCCATTAAGAATTTTATTCATTTCAGTTGCTAAAGACCTTAGAAGACTCAAACGTCACAGTAACTTCACAGCTACTTGGGCCCACCAGACCATCACCCACATGTATTTTCAGGTCTGGGTCAATGTTATTTTTTCCTGTCATTTTCTATTACTAATTTGATGCTTTATTGAGTTAATACATTTTGTACAGTGATGTGCTGCATAAGCTGATTTTGCAAGCACAGCATGTCAGATAGCCACCTTATGCCAGATTACCACATTAGGCCAGATTACCACATTAGGCCAGATTACCACACTAGATACCACATTAATGGTCTTCATTCCAGTCACTGTTTTTTCACTCTTCAAATCATTTTCTTCAGGAAGAAAAAGAAAATATTTCCATTTCACCTTTGCAGTCTGATCTCTGATCAGTGGCCACACAGTTTCAAATAGCCATCCAAACATTTGGTCCACTTCCTGAAACATATTTATCCAGCACTTGCAACACAAACCAGTAACTTTTGATTTCAGTGATCCATGTTATTGGCTTGCACTTGCTCTGACAGGCTATTAATCTTGGAGGGTTTTTTTGTTCACCGCTGCTCCTATCAGTTGCTAAATTAGCAGTCAGGCTTTGTGTCCCCACTTTAGCATGAAATTGAGCATCACTGTTGTATTCATCATCTTCAAACTCCTTATCTTCTGTGCAGCACTGCCTTCAGAAACAGTTTTTTTTTTCTTCAGGAAATCCACGATAAGGATTTCCTTTCCCCACCAAAAACAACACTGCTCTATGGCTACAGGAGCTGGCCTCATGCACCGTGTTCCCACCAAGGCCTACGGCTAAGTCTTTATCCATAAAGTGAATCCGTACACAATCCAGAGGGGAAGATACAGCTCAAGAAAGAATGCAAAACATTCCCTTTTCTCTTCACCTTAAATGTTTACAAGCTGCTTACTTGTAGCAAATATCAATGCTGAGTTTTGAGCAGAATGCATTTTTGAGTGAATAAAGCATTTTTGGGGGTGGGGGCGTTGGGTGGGGACGTTGAGTGGAGGTAGCTACACCTACAGCGAATATTAAAATGAGTTCCCTGTTCTTGATGGTGGAGGATTTCACCCCACAAGCCCCTCTCATTCAATATGAATGTTACGCGACAATCATAAGCAGAGCTATTGATTATTTCTGGGAGAGACACCCCTGGGTGTAGTTTAATCTGAACCTTGATTAAAGCTGGCGATATGGCAAAGCCGATGGGCTCCGGGAGAGCAAGCATTAAACATGCTGCACCTCGGGTGGGGCCTCCACCCGCTTCAAGGAGACACAGCAGGCTTTGTGCAAGGACAAAATGGCAATAAATCCGTACATGGGTGAAAGCTGTTAAAAATGAATCAAGTCTCAGCTGATGACAGATAAGGCATTTCATGACAGATAGGTTCCTGGAGAATCACCTGCACACACCAGCAGGACTCTATTCTGTCACTCAGATAAGTGACGGGTGACGGGCGATAGTGATCTGTGTCAACATACCAACTAAAATGTGAAGACTTAAATGTGAAGACTTAAAATTGTATACTATTTGAGCATATCATTCAATTTACTCCGCTAATATTATATATATTCAATGATTATGGATAAGAAAGGAAAAGAATATAAGTTTTTGATTCAAGGAGCAAAAGACAATGATGTTCACAAGGACAGGACAATGAAATTGTGTTTAAAAGGTTATTTGAAATTCATAGCTGCTTTAGACAGACCTCGCAAAAACAAAGACGACAAAAACCCTTCTGAAGTGTCACAGTGAGACATCTGATGGTGAAATTAACACTATTTGCGGACTGAATCCTCTTCCTCCATTCATATAAAAATCCAAACATAAGCTTGGTAGTGTGTGTTGAAGTGTTTCAGTTTGATAGTTATACACTGTGCTTTTATTGGTGAACTTTCAAGCAAATGTACTTTGGAAATGTTCTTAGGAGTCATAGATTTTGTGTTTATAGAGAAAATCATCAAATTAACAAAAATAATTGGAAAAAGTACGTTCTTTATTGATCTTTAATTTGAGTTGCAGTTTATTGTACGTCCTTTCATTCAGTCATTTACATATTCCCATAAGCAGAATCATCCTTTTTCTGTATACATGTGTAAACCAAAATGTTTATATAAAAGACAAGTGGTTGCCAGGATCTATCAAACTAGAATCTCAGTCAGCCAAGGATAAATGACAGGAACTGACATCTACCTCTACAGGGCATCTCTGTGAACCTTAAACGTATTAACTGGGACAGAGAGAAAGTTAACAGCGTCTGTAGAGATTTTACATATTCTAATGACCTTTAATTGTTGAGGCTTAATCAGGACAGTTAATAAACTGAAAGTGTGGTCTGTGCTGAGCACAGATCCTGCTTTGGATCTGTGATGGATGGTTTTTGTTTGGGCCCATGTTGTCTGACTCCACGATATGAGGCCCAGTCACAGCCTGACAAATCAATACCTGTTTATGGCCCACCATTTTAGGGCAGAAGGCTGCACTGTGCAACACTGCCCAGCTTCTCATTTCTGCCTTTGCGTCTACATAAGAAGCTATTGATTAACTCCACCTCCAACTCCGGCTGGGTGATTTCCTTTCACCTCTAGTCACAGAGTTGGGACAGAGAGAGAGAGAGAGAGAGAGAGAGAGAGAGAGAGAGAGAGAGAGAGAGAGAGAGAGAGAGAGAGAGAGAGAGAGAGAGAGAGAGAGAGAGAGATGCAAGAGACCTTTACAAGTTCATTTTCTTTCCTCAAGTACCATATTCTCGCAGAGCGATGTGATGACATTAAAAGCACTGGGTGAATAAAATGGCATCTGTGGTACAGGACTGCAAAATCCATCAAAAATCACCTAGCCTCGCAGGGAGACAAACACGTTGCTCATCATTTATATTCATTATATAATACGTTTTCACAGTGAAAAATTATGTTCATTCAGATAATAATGAGTGGGCTTAGAATAAAAGCTTTAATGAAGGACACATCTGACTGATTGTTTGCAGTTTTTAATGACTGCAAATGTTTTACTCTAAATAATATGTTTATATTTTATATGTTATATGTTAGGAATCTAGTTAGTTAACAAACAGTGAAATTCAGTTACCATATAGAAAATAAGAAGTGTGTCTTTGTACCAGGTCATGTTGGTCAGTAGTGTGTGAGTGTGTGCACGTGAGTGTGTGTGTGTGTGTGTTCATAAGCTTGCAACGCAGGCTCCACTGGTGTGCTGGGTTTCATTAGAGGAGTCTGGGAGGTAAATCCACAGCTTTTGGTGTGAGAGAGGATGAACAGCTTTACTGCAAATGAGCTCCCTCGACTCACACACAAACACACATACATGCACAAACACACACACACACACACACACACCCGCACACACACCAAAAAAAGACACACGCGCACCAGCAGAAATACTGTCTCGCGCTCAGACATGATCAACCATCCCATTGTTCTCAATATAATCATGTTTTTAATAGAGTGCTTACTTCATATCTTCCCAATAGAGGTATTAAGTGCTATTATGATTCAGGTTTTCAATCTGTCTGTCTGTATTCTATAATGTGATCTTGGAAGAATGATAAAAATACAAACAAATCAACTGAAACAAAACACGCCCCAAGCCTAAAATTTGTGTTTCCAAACCATGTTAAGAAGAGTCATGCTGCAACATACGAACTCCCGCTGCCTGACGTTAAACTTTGTTTTAAAAAGAAGAAATCCTGGTGTAATGCCAAACTGGTGTAGTGCCATGTGTTGGTGCCACTGGTGAAGTGTACATCTATGTGCATCCACTAGACTCACCTGTAAGCTTAGACTATCATAATGGATCACAGAACCTTGTTTGGCAGAACTTTGTTGTTCACAGCAGACTCAATCTAGGCCAATAACTAGTTATTTTAACTCAATTTTCTCATATGAAGCACTCTAATAACATCTAAGGCAACTATATATGTATGTATTATGTATGAAATTTAGGATAATCAGTTTATTTACTTATCTTTATGAAAAGGAATTTTTATCAAGCTATTTCATATCGATAAAAAGAAAAAAAATTAAGTATATTATTGTTTTCTTGATTTACCAGCATTTTAAAGAAAGTTTGCATGCAGTGTAAACAGTCTATTTGAAGCACTGCACCCCATTAAGCAGAATAATTGCCTGGAAGTAAATGTGACTAATGTATCATTATTGCCTTGTTACAGGTCATGCATTTATTGTCAGTTTATATTTCAAAACTGAGGAGAAGACCTTACATTAAACCCACTTAATATAACCAACATCTGCAAAAGTTAACTAAAAACTGCTATCATGTTTAATGCAGCCAGTCTTTAAATGTTACAGACAACATTCATCACACACACACAAGTCACACACAAGTCATGAACAAAAATGCCTTTAATTGACTCTAGCTGACTTTCCTGGATATTGGTGATATACACTTGTGCTTTCAGTGTCCTATCAGCTGTATCACCTATCAGTAACGGTCCCCTTACGCTGCCTGCCATCACGCCAGTGCAGACATTTACATGAATGCAGGAGTGTATGAGGGCGGGCAAGGTTGCCAGATCCCCAGGAGAATCCTCTCTCCAGCCAAACATCAATCCATGTGTCAGCGTGAGGACCTTCAACTACCTGTGAATGCTGCAGTATGAGCCCCAGGCCACCAGATGTTGAACCAGCACCAGAGAAAATACATATAGTATTTTGGGACTCAGGAATTTCAACTTTAATAACAACTTAATTTTTGTAAAGTTAAGCATACACCAAGGGCCAGACAACAATATCACAAATGAGGTTGACATTACAGTACTCATATTGTACTCATATAATGCTAATATTGTGATGTGGACATGACAATTACTCATATTACAAATGAGGTTTCTGGGTCTTTAGATTAAACACATCTTTTGCCCACACAAACAAAGAGCTTACAGGTTTTTACTAATTTATTCATCGATCTTAAATACTGGGCCTTTACAGTGGTGGAAAACAACCGGTGACTCACACTGACCTTTCAACACCTCACGCTCACCTCAGGCTGCTGACTGGTAGTTGGACAACGTGTGTATTTACAAGAAGCCCAGAAACAACAACAAAAAAAAAACCTTAAACCAGGTGAACACCCACATACACAAGCCAACATCCAACGTGGTGAACTTTAGTTGTTATTCAGATGACGGTGAAGCTGCCTGAAGTTTGTTGAAGTGGGAGGTGATGGATGAGTTGGTGAAGACGGCCATTTACTGCAGATGGACTGCGGTACTCAAGGAGATCTGAGAGCACAAACTTCAAACTAACAGATGCACACAAACACTCACTAAGGAAATATATTATATATCTACCATTTAAAATGATGAGGAATGTCAATAATGTACATGACTCCCAAACAAGCCCTGTCCAGCTCTCCAGAGTCTCACTACTGCATCACTCCCACATCTCACTACTGCATCACTCCCACGTCTCACTACAGCATCACTCCCACGTCTCACTACTGCATCACTCCCACGTCTCACTACTGCATCACTCCCACGTCTCACTACTGCATCACTCCCACATTCTCACTACTGCATCACTCCCGCGTCTCACTACTGCATCACTCCCACATCTCACTACTGCATCACTCCCACGTCTCACTACAGCATCACTCCCACGTCTCACTACTGCATCACTCCCACGTCTCACTACTGCATCACTCCCGCGTCTCACTACTGCATCACTCCCGCGTCTCACTACTGCATCACTCCCGCGTCTCACTAATGCATCACTCCCGCGTCTCACTAATGCATCACTCCCACATCTCACTAATGCATCACTCCCACATCTCACTAATGCATCACTCCCACGTCTCACTACTGCATCACTCCCGCGTCTCACTAATGCATCACTCCCACGTCTCACTACTGCATCACTCCCACATTCTCTCTAACTTATTGCAATGTCTCCCGTTTCTAATCTGAAGTTTAGAATTGCCATAACCACAGTGCTTCAAGCCCTAGCAGTCTCCTTTCTTCTCTCCCTCACTGTGCATTACTCGTGTCCATATGGATTCTGTATGTCTGGGCTTGTTTGACTTTGTCTGTGATGCACTGCCAAGAACAACTCGTCAGCCCCTCACCACTGCTGCCCTAGAGCCTTACACGCCAAAGGCAAGATTCACTTATGTTACTCCACCCCACCCCTACACTCCACCACCACGCTTGATGTCCAACTCTATCGGCTAAAATGTGCAAAACAAGACAACAAGATTGCATCCCACTATTCATCTCCTCCATCAATGCCTTCAGACCAGCGCTCCTTACTGAGGGAGTTGGGAGAAATGGCCACGGTGATGTGTTCAATGGGCTGCTGGGTGTTCTGCTGAGCGCATGTGAATCAATTCACAGCTTGATGAAGTGGTGCACCCTTTACAGCGGCCCCTAGGAACTTGATAAAGTGGTGCACCCTTTACAGCGGCCCCTAGGTGCTTGATAAAGTGGTGCACTCTTTACAGCGGCCCCTAGGAGCTTGATAAAGTGGTGCACCCTTTACAGCGGCCCCTAGGTGCTTGATAAAGTGGTGCACCCTTTACAGCGGCCCCTAGGTGCTTGATAAAGTGGTGCACTCTTTACAGCGGCCCCTAGGAGCTTGATAAAGTGGTGCACCCTTTACAGCGGCCCCTAGGAGCTTGATAAAGTGGTGCACCCTTTACAGCGGCCCCTAGGAGCTTGATAAAGTGGTGCACCCTTTACAGCGGCCCCTAGGTGCTTGATGAAGTGGTGCACCCTTTACAGCGGCCCCTAGGAGCTTGATAAAGTGGTGCACCCTTTACAGCGGCCCCTAGGTGCTTGATAAAGTGGTGCACCCTTTACAGCGGCCCGTGTGTGCGTCACCTGAGAGGGCGGCACCTGAAAGAACGGCACTGCTCACGAGTAACCTGCAGCTGGACCAGCATGGCAGCCATTCATCTATTCACCATGTGAAATGAGGTGTTGGTTGGGCTGAGCGACACAGTGTCAAATGCCATTGCTTTTAAATGACAGAGGGACTAGAAGGAGATTGTTGTCTTCTGTGGAGCCGGAGGGAACAAGATGGAAAGTGACAGAAACAGAGAGCGAGAGAGAAAGAACATTAGAGAGATGTGGACAAGAACAATAAAAGCTACAAGAGCAGAGAAAGCTGAACTAATGCTAATCTATGAAATCCTTGAGTAAACATACCAATGACCTGAAAATATTGTGTTTTCCTCTGTTAAAGTGACCAGCAGGAGTCATTCTTCACTACACGCCTTAGAAGAGTGTGAAAGGTCAGGACAATGACAAGCTTCTAATCCAACGTCAATGTCTTTGAACACACGTGGCACAATTAACAACGTGGAACAAAAATATGACCCTGGGCACACCATCATCACTGACATGTATCTTCTAAAGTACTTTTATTCAAGGTAATCTTTTGCCTTCATTTATCATTTATAGAGTTGACAGTCTTATGACCACTACACCACTTTATCTCTTGTACAAAAAAAAAATTGCCATTTGTGTACGTGTGTATGCTGCCATCAGTTCTTCATGGCTTCAAACAAAGTCAATTTTTGACAAGGTTTTTGGTCTTAATTACTTTTTAGATCATCGTCTGACCCTTCCTCAGTCATACAAGGCTGGTTTATTCATTAATCATAGAAACAATGACATGTTCAAAACTACCCATGAGTGTAGCCACGCTCGGTGCCGTAACCTTGGAGAAGACGCCTTGGAAAACGTGCAAATTTGGAGCTCCAGTACCACAAAATGCCCCCACTTATATTTTGAACACATAAACAATGTACCGCATTTGGTTTGGCAACCACAGGAAAGAGGCCAGGCAGGTGAAGATGAGGAAGGTGAAGGTGAGGAAGGTGAGCCTATAATTTTTCTCTCCTTCGCTCCACGCTCATCTTCCATTTTCCCTTCCTGTGGGGAGTGAGGTGGGGGGCGGGGCCAGCCGCAGTCACCATGGCAGCTGAGCGAGGTGAAAACAGTCCCCCAGCGTGGAGCTTTTCACTGTACTCTCAGCCCCCCCTCCGCCTCCACTCTACCTCAAAGGTTACGCTCGGAATAATCAAAGAAAATGCCCCCACTGTTGTGCCACCGAGCACTGGACTCCGCCAGAGAGAGAAGATGAAGAGGAAAATGTTTAAAAAAAAAAAAAAAAAAAAAAAACATTAAGAAAAAAAAAAATTTAATGAACAGTTTCCAGAGCTACTGGGGACGAGTGTGGGTCCATCTGGCTAGATAAGCACCCCTACCTATATCTCTTGACTTGGTGAAACAGAGGCTAGGGTCACAGTCAGGGCCAGGAATGACAGCTCATGCCGTGCAGGGGGGCCACAGTTCCACTGTCCAACCCCTCCATTTACACAGACACCGAACCCGTTCACTGAAGCTCGTATCATTTTGAACATCACCGAAAGCACTTATGAGCGAAATTCACTTGATGTTGACGAAACAAGGCACTGAGTGGTTTGGAGCGCATGTTGCTTTTTTGAGGTGACCGGCTCACGCTACAAAGAGAGCAAGGCCTCCATGTGTGTGTCCATCACAGCAGAGCACTGATACCTCCACAGACACAAACACATTCCCCAATACAATCGCTTGTTGACTGGGTTGATTTTAGCTGCGATTACAGTACAGTGAGCATGATGCACACGGTGTAGCTATGGAGACTGCATGTGTGTCTGTGAGCTTGTGCTTAGTTTCTACAGCAATAGAGATTCACTGTAAGGTATTCTGGCGTGTGCGCACTCGCATGCAAATACGTAAGGTGTGTGTGTGTGGATACTGTCTTTTATAAGACACTTTTATTAGAAAGCTCTTTTTATTAATGTCCATAATTTCAAATCTGAATGGCTGCAAAATCTGAATTGTTCCTTTCCCACCTGTCAATTACATCTTTGTTTTTGTTATTCCATGTGCTTCGTAATTTTGATTCTAGTTTTCACACCGCCTGGTTTTGTTCTCCACTCCTCATTATTGTACTCACCTGGTTCTGTTTTGTTGCCTTGTTAGTCTGTGTATTTACACCCTACATGTTCTAGTGTGCTGGTTTTCATTTCTACTGCCTCCGTGGTATGTTCATCGTTCATTTATTACATACTGCTGTTTTTCTCTTTAGTCTGTTCAAGTACTGTATTTTTTTGTTATTATGTCTTCTAACTATCTACAATTTGGTAAACTGGATTTGGACCATCGAAACTATTCAGAATATGGATCAGCACCGAATAAATCTTACTTTTTTCAGCAAATGCGCCCCCCCTCTTGATTGCTGCCCGTTACAAGATCTGCGAAAGAAAAGGACATGATCAGGCAGGAGATATGCTATGGTGATGGTCAGTCAGACCTTTGATGCAGCCATTTCATTTCCTGTTATTGACCAGTTAAAAATACTGTTATAAAAATCTCTATTTTTGCTCCATATTCTGGGTCAATGTCCGGCAGTGCTGTCCAGTGGGCTGGAAATGTTAAAGATGTTTCTGAATACTTCAGAGATTTTCTCGCTGCTGCCGTCAGCAGCCATATAGTTAATAAAGACAAGTGAGCCTCTTCCCCTGGCAGATACACATGTCAATGTCACCATGTTTCACATATGAACTATACATCAGGAACAATAGCTATTTTTTTCCATCACTCTGGTACAGATTCATACTTTGAATGATGGTACTTTGTCTCATCTTCTCATAAATCCTTGTTCCAGAATTCTAAATGGTTGTTCTCAGAGTTGCGCAAAGTATACATAAATAAAACAAAAAAATATCTTTAAGGTAAAATGTTTTAACACATACAATTACAAATATAAACAATGAAAAGGCAGACTGTGACTGTAAAATGTTCTCAATCAGGAACAAGGCACAAGAAAACAAACGGAGTCAAGAAACAGGGGAAAAAGAGAGACTGTATCCCAGCAGAATCCCAGCAGAGCTGAGCATGCTAGCACAGTCTCCAGTCTGGCTTACAGAGACCATCACGGACAAGCACTGCACTCTGCCACTTTTGGGGATTAAAGACGTGAAAGCCATCGAGAGGCAGGTGTGTGCAATAATCAATAAACTGCTGATTGTGAAGGGGAAAGTGAGAGGGAGCTGTGATTGGTGTGAGAGGCCAGAATGGCCTGAACCCGAAACACAGACCTGGACCCGACACACAGACCTGGACCCGACACAGACCGTTACTGGGCTCAATTATCTAGCTAGGGACACAAACTAATTAACCTGAATCTAAAACAATGTGTGCATTCAAATCACTCTTGAATTTCTCTGCATAGTGGAATACACTCAAAATTCAGCCACTTTATGAGAAATTCCAAACCACAGGGAGTGAAAACTTCAGTTTGTAGAGAATTTCAAACTACACAGGGAACAGTGAAGCTGACGCACACATTTACCCATCGCAGCACAGAAACTAACTGCTCTACTATTGAGATAAAATTTAAAAAACCATGACAAATAGAACGTCTTCTGCACGATGACTTTACAGGGCCTTCCAAATAAAGGGATTTAATTAATTGCAGTTCCCTTGACTTGACCCACATCATGTGATTAGTGAGTAGGGGGTACAAGGTCACAGCTTGTGGGTCCATGTCAGGACATCACTGCTCCTGTGTTGACTAGCTAGCGTATTACCATTAGAGAGCTTGCTGGCTGATACTAGAAAGCCTGAAATTATAGAGGTGGTAGAATCACCCGAGAGGCCTTCCGTCTTCATTGTGTATTCCTACGTAACTGTCTTCATATCTTACTCAAACACAACAGCCTAGGCTGAAATGGATCTGAGTTGTGCTGGGAACATTCATTCAGCACTGCAGAGCTGGACATAACCTTGGTTACGCCACTGGGGGGGGGGGGGGGGGGGGGGGGGGGGGGGGGAATCTGGGGGATGTGTTTATCACATACATCCTCCTCATAAATGTTTTTTGGTCTGCTTGAGCGTTCTTGATCTATTTAACGGTTTTCCTTGAGGTTTGGATGTTTTCTTTCTAATACACTTGTTTTTCAAGGATCTGCCATATGACTGTTGTTTTTGACATGGTCAATTTATTCTGATTTTTCTACCACATCTACTACAAAATGTACATTTTGGAATGAACTCAAGAGCTTTTGTTGAGATACTGAACAGCTACACCACACAGGACAAGAAGCCAGCTGTATCCACTTCTCCAGATCATTCTTGATCACTAAAACAGGAGAATCTAGAGGGAATAGACTTTAAACATCTAGAAGCGCAATTGTAGCTAAATCAAGGCTTGGCTGCTAAAGCCTCCTCACAGATAATTTCCATAGGCAGACAAAATGTTAAAAGGTCAGTGAAAAGTAGTACAATAGCTTATACACAGTGTGTTGAATGTGGCTCCAGAATGATGACCATGATTAGGGTTATATATATATATATATATATATATATATATATATATATATATATATATATATATATATATATATATATATATGTTTCAACAGTGTTACACATGTTTTGATCAAAATGAACACACCAGACTGCGTAGAGTAAAGCACATAAAGTCCTTCCCAGAGGTCAAATTGCAGGATGTGTATTTAAATGCAACTTCTTTTCTCTTTTCTCAAGATGATACAAACTGAAAGTGACCCATTTAAAGTGGTATAAATAAGTGCAGTGTAATTCAATTAGGACTAAAGCCTACTGACAGATAGAAGTGTCTACTGCATGCAAATAGATACAAACGACTGGGTGTCTAATGAAAATGGCCCATATTTCTGTCTGCAGCGAGGCAGCAACTCTCCGAGCTTCCAGCTGGTCACATGGGCCGACTGCAGCAGGCAGTGGGAGCGCTGTGACAGAAGGATTCTAAATACGACCGTAGGCTGTTCAGCTTGTCCCTGTAGGTAAGTGAACCCGTCGCGGGTGCCAGGTACAGCCCTCTTTTTTTTTTATAAACGTCCATTTAAAGGACAGTTCAGCACGGCCGGCTAATCTCTAGCCAAAGGCATCAGTGTCATGCTATTGTTGCATCATGACTTCTGGACATGGGGTTTGAAGGTATGCAGTATTGAACCACGCGGAAGGGCACAACCTGGGAAACGTAAAAGCCATGGAAGTGCAGAAGCATTCAAACACTGCAAGGACTCTGTGGTAGTTGTGTGTGTGTGTGTGTGTGTGATAGGCTCCCTTAAGCTTGGGCACTCTGCAGTCCAGCACTGCAGGCTGGACATGTCGGAGAGGAGGACACCCTGTGCAGGAGAAAACAGCAAGGACAGGAGTGTGGTAGCCTGACTCCCTCTCTCTCTCTCCCTCTCCCTATTTCTCCCCATCTCCCCCCCCCCCCCTTTCTCTGAAGCTGACCTTGAATCTGTCCTCTACTCTCCCAGCTACGCTTTCAAAGAGCCCTCTCTCTCTGTATGCTAATGTCTAGCATGGGCACCGTGGCAGGGAAAAACAAATGTTGCAATGCTCTCCTATCTGTGCCTTTTCCTCTAATCTTTTCTGCTGTATTTCTAAAGTTGATCTTCCTCCTGCTTGGCTGTGGAGCATCAAGAGGCATATATTCATTATCTGTCATCATATTCATTTCTATGCTAATGAGAACCATGCCCGCTGAAAATCTGTTTCAGTCCTTCAAATCAGAATAAGTGGCAATCAGGTTTTGTTTGTTTCAGACTTTCTTTTGAAATGAGTGAAGACATATCCAACATCCACTGATTTTTGCAAGCTGTATTCAATAAATCCCAATGCATAAATTCCAGATAATGCTATAATAGTCTTATATATTCTCATACAATGAGAAATGCTATTTTACATTAAAATGTTCAACTGTTATACTCTGGATACAAGAAAACACAAAAGGTTTATAGAAATGGAACATTAAAATTGGTATATGGAGTAGAGTTAAGCCACTGTGGCTAATGTTAACCCACTTTTCTCATGTGTGGAATGGTAGAGAACAGTTTCAAAACTACACATATGCACAAACATTTTTCTCGATAACGTTATTGATACTGTCACAGTAAGAATGAAGAGTGTGTCATGACCTATACGAGGCTCAGCAAAAGAAGGGTTCATTTAAGCATCCGTATGGACTACGTTTCAACTTAGGAGTCATAAGCAATCAATGTATTAGTGCAATTTCAGTGTGATTATATCAGATGTTGTAGTGACATTAAATCATTAGTGTTGAATGAATGGTTGTGAGTGATGTATTATAATCAAGTGCACGGTGACAACAGGAGGTTCCAGTGTGTATGGGTGGGAGAGGCCATGGAGTTCTAGAACTAGAACTATCTAGAACTAGAACTATTCTAGAACTAGAGTTCTAGTTCTAGAGTTCATGCTGCCGTCCACTGGCTAAACCAACACCTTGCTAGGTTGCTCCATGTAAAGCATGCTGTTTTCCTAACTCATCAAGAGCCCCCCCATCTCTCTCTCTCTCTCTCCCCCTCTTCCTCTCTTTCCTCCTCTCTCTCTGTAATTATTTCAGTAGCACTTGCACTCCTCAGATTGCAAGAATGAATATCGGCCTATATTTCCTCTGAATCACATCGTTTAAGAGGCTTTTTATATGTTTAATAAAGCAGAGCTGCCACCCTCTGTCACTGAGGAGCGACTCGTTTCCTGGGAAGGGAGGAACAGCTGTTCCCAATTGAAGGGTTTGCTGACGAAAAATAATGCTTTTTCATATTATAATTTACCACAGAATAGACTTAAATAGTGCGGTGGCGGTGGCACAAGCTAGAGGCGCAGTGGCAGGGCGATGAAGAGGCTTCCAGCACCAAAGGAGAGGGTATACACGGCTGAGTCCCTACGTAAGCGTTTGCCCTCGGCTTCCAGAGCTGTTTAACAGTTATTTGCCCACCTGTTCCTGCGAGGTTTGGACCGTGCTCTCTGGAGGTGTGCAGTCGGCGTCGAAACAGCTTGCGATCGGTGTGGTACATCTCTGTCTGTGCCACACTCTCTGTGCTCCCGTTGTTTTGCATGGATACGTGTTGTGCTGTCACCGCTAGCTAACGCGCTCCTGCTGACGACACCAGGCCCATGTTTCTTTTGTTCTTCTGGGTTTTTATTTATTTATTTATTTATTTGTTGTTGTTTTGGCAGTGAGTCAAGTAGTTGAGCAGCTGCACTGTTTATTTTATATATTTATCTTTGATAGCAGTGAATGGCTTTTAACGGCGGTATTACCCCTTTACCCCCTGCTCGGCTAGTCTGAGCGGAGCGTCTTGTGCACCTGCACAGAGAGCTGGACTGTAAATCTCAGCCATATAAAACGCTTTCTTATGAGAGGCAATCATTCAGGCCGGTCAGTGGCCCACGCTTTATCCCGCCTGCAGTCACCCTCTCACACTCTCTCGCCCGCCGTCTCTCTCTCTCTCTGTCTCTCACCTGCTGTCTCTCTCTCTCTCTCTCTCTCTCTCTCTCTCTCTCTCTCTCTCTCTCTCTCTCTCTCCTCCCCCCCCCCCATCTTCTCTTCTGGTTGCTTTGCTTCGGTTCCAGCCTAAATGACTGCTGGCTTTGTAGCAGAAGCTAAACTACACCTACAGGCTTGACTGCAAAGGTCAACAAGCTGCTTAAAATGAAGAATAGCGCAGGACAGACCAGAGTAATCTGCTCTCCGATCTCTCCGCATCTCCCACTCTGTGCTTTCCCAACCTGCAGAGGATATAGTGGTGTCCTTAGTGTTTTTGACAAACTGAAAGAATGCACTGTATGAATCCACTGGACCGAGAACATTCATTGCTTTACCACTCTGTACTATCTTATGTTGGTCTCCTCTTTCATGAATTTGTGCACTAAACTCATATTTACCTTCTTCCTCTCCCGGTTTTGTCTCTAGCTGCTGGACCAACTGTGAGGTGAATATCAAGCAGCTGTCCTCTCAGCTCCACTGCTCGGTCTCCACAAATAATAGGAACAAAATATATAAATGGCACTGATTTGTTATTCCCTTTTACATATTCTGTTCCATCTCACACTCTCTCCTCAGCTGCAGCATGCACACACACACACACACACACACACACACACACACACACACACATGCGCGTGCGCGCTTTCTCTCTACCTCTCCATCTCTCACTCACATGCTTACATAAACCCAGGTTAAAGAAAATCACAGCCATCACACAGAAACCCAAAAGGCAGCAGATGACATTTTATAAAATGTAAGCAACAAGAAATTAGATGGAGAAAGTCACAAATATATCCAGATCATTCATTGGTGGAAGGCCCTGCCATGTGGGTAGAGATGTCCACTCATTTGTGCCATGCAAGAACAGAAGGATGTTGCCCCCTAGTGTAGGGACGGCTCCCTGCAGGTGCCTCACGCACTTCAGCACAGACACGTCTGACACTGGCATCCTCACAAATCCTCACAAGTCTTTATTATGCATTAGGTTTTAAAAGGAGCAGATGTCTGTGGGGGAAAGGTCTGCCCATCTGAGTTCATGGCGTAGTCACAGGGGTCAGAGTTCAATGGCAGGATTCTCTTAATTGGTTTTCAAAAATGAGAAGAAATACACTCTTCATAAAGATTACGCCAAATAAAATGATAGAATACATCGCATACATCCTGCCCATGTCCCACCGCGCAAGCACACACACACACGTATATGCATCCACATACTTTATGCGAGCTTCCCTCCCTTAAGGGAACTTGTGACAGGAGTGTGAGATCACAAGTGCACACCTAATTCTCTACATCCATCTGCTTTAACAGATTGCATCAAATGTGACTGCAGGTGAACCATTCTAGAACCCCCACCCACCTCCACCCGCCACTGGTCTCTCCTCCTCTCATCTTTCTCTCCGTAGACACACGCTGCCTGTCCGGTGCACCGGGGCAAGACGTGGCGACACCGCGAATAAAACAAGCTGCAAGAGAATCCATCACATGCACCACCCTAAATAATGCGCTCCACCCGCCCCCCAACCGTGGCATCTGCCCGTCGCACCCCGGCCAGCTGTGATTTGTGTTCAATGACGTGTGAAAGCACAGCCCATTCCTCCAGTCACCCCCGGCGACACGGCGGAGGCAGTCGGCGCCGTCCACACACCCCGTCGCCCTGGCGCCGGTACCCTCCCCGCTAGCCGTGCAGATTTACGTCTCTCTCTCTCTCTCTCTCTCTCGAGCCCAGAGCAGGTGTTCAAACAACACACGGGCTGCTGTTTAGAACTCATAATGCGTCCACGGCAAAGAAAGCCGGCGAGCAAATCCGACAGCTAGAAGATCCCTCGTGATGGAGCGCCGCTCCACCTGGTCTCGTCGCCGATTGGCCAACGGAAGTGCAAGAGCTGCAGCAATTTATTAGGGACGCAGGTTTGATGGTGCGGGACGCCTTCTGTGTGGCTGCGGAGAATGTCACAGGCATGCGGGGGGCTGGTTCAGACCCGCCTGGCGCGTCTGATGATGGCTAAAGACGGCCTGTCCTCACCAGCATCTCCGCCGTAACTCTGGCACCCACGGGGAGAAATGTGGCTTTTAGTATCCCGCCGACCCACTTTAATTGCACTTCGCAGGAATTTGGAGCAGCATCACAGGGCGAGCGGCTCCAATCAGCAGTCGCAGTGCAGTTGCAATTAACATGGAGAAGGTGGGTGTGATCCAGGTCCGGTTTGGAGGAAGCCCAAAAGACGGCCTCCACACAACAAACAGACTCTAGGGCACACCTGGGCACACTCGGGCCTTTAAGCCACCTCTCTAAGAGCATACTGGTTTGTTGGTGAGAAAGCCCAAGGCCAATAGCACAGAGAGTGTGGGATGAGCTGCTTAAATGTGTAAAGTGGAAGCCTTTACAGAACTGGGACTTGTAGTGTGATGGGTGTAAAATATATGCATCCACCCCAAAGTTACCAAGACTTACTAAGACTGGTACAAGTGTGTGAGTGATAAAGCCTTGGGCAAAACAACAGCCATTTTTTCCCCAATTTAGTCCCAAAAATATCTGTTGAAAATATGTGCAACCTTATGTTGAGTGGAGGAACCGCTTTTGCCGAAACTATGAAACCTGCCCTTGAGTCCAAATACATGCGTCTCTGTACAAGCTGTACAGCACACTGAACAGCATTCTACAGTCTGGGCTGCTTTAATTTGGAGGCTAAATGCTTGAAAGCTTTGGATCAGAATGAATCAGAAATTTGTGCCACTTGCCCTGCATAGAAACCTAACACTGCTCTCTGGCTGGCTGAGAGACACAGTCGAGCTGAAGCAAAACACTGAAAATATCTCCTGCCCACACCAGTGTGTGCCAGGTATGTGTTACATGCATGCCTCTGGGGAAAACCCTCTCACAGAGCTTAAGACTTTGGAGAAACCCATTCCGCAAGTGATGCGTGTATAAGTGTGCTTATTTTACCATGTGATGTCCACAATCAAAAGTGTCTTGCAAACTCCATGTTCAGCTCCCATTCGATTCTCTTGTGTCCCCGTGTTCAAATGTTTGTCATGAAAGCTTGTTTGGCACATGATGGCCTCTGTGGGTAGACAGTAGGAGCAGCTGTGCACCATCTCTGACGGGCTCCCCAGGGCCACGCTCAGACACACCTCATCTATGGGCCGCTCAACGCTCCTGCATGTGGGTCAACGTACGTATCAATATTGCAGAGCTAGGAGCTTATAGCACTGTTTCCCGTCCCTCAGGCCGGGCATTCAGCAGAGGCAGAAGTGAAAAGTGCCCCAGTCAACGTCGCATGACTGACAGCCGACATGAGTGAGTTCGCTGGCAGTTTTTAGGAAGCGTTTTGCCGGGGTGTCCGTCAGAGAGAACGCCGCGGCTCTGTCCGTGTCGGAGCGATCAGCACACGAGAGCGTTGATGACTGACGGCACAGGCACAGCCACACCGCTGCCCCCCCCCCCCCCCCCCCCCCCCCACACACACACACACACACACACACACACACACACACCAGCGGCTCAAATCCACGGGGCCATTTCATATGCAGCGGTGTTTTTGTTTCACACACTTTCAAGCGCATGTAGTTCAGGGGGATGATTTGATGCTGACTGCACGGCTGCGTGGCCCCTACTCGCCCCCCCCACTCGCCCCCCCCACGCGGCCCCGCACGCGGCAGACTTCATTGTCGTGGCGATATCCTTTCGTCTCACCCTGCCATCCTTGTAATTTCAAGCGCACACTTCTTCACAGCTTCGCGCGATTCCGATATTGAGCCGAGGTTCCGCTCACTGTCTGCGGACCTCTGAGTGCAGATGAGAAAATGGATTCCGGGCCTCTGGGTGAGACGAGGCGGAGGAGTCCGGGCATGTCTGGAGGAGGACGGCGTGCGGGAGAGGTGAGGCGCTTCCGTCCGTGTGCCTCCCAAACACGGACTCTGAGCTCCACGCTGCGTTACAGCCCTTTGCTTATTCCCCCCAATCGTTCGTGATCAAGACCGTGTCCCAGCTGCGTCTCCTCCAATCAATTACCACGGCACCAAGCCCCCGGCCCAGACCGTCGACGGAGCGTCCTGACCGGGCCGTGGAGCCCCGCGCTGACGTGGACCTGATGGCTCTATCCAGTACTCTGCCAATGACAGGGATGATTTGTTTGATTGGTGTTTTATTTGATCAGCGGGCATAAGCAGATATGGGGAATTGAATGAAACAGATGTGATTGAATCAGCCGCCCCGGGGACGGCGGGGCAGGAGGGGAGACGGGCCTGCAGACGGGCCTGCTCGGGGCCCGGAGTGGCGAGAGCCTCCAGTGACAGAGGAGAGCTTCGGCGAGGAGAGTGGTGCCATCAGCCTAATGCACAGTGACATCACATTAGCTGTAGCACTCAGCACCTCTCATCTAGCACTGCGGTGCTCCATTAATTAGGTCTGGGCCTGCTAATGCTGCATTCCCCCCCATTACCCCCCATGAGGCAATGCAAACAGCACCCTGACCCTCGCACACTCTCTCATGCATATGTGCCAAACATATATGTGCACGCACACACACACACACACACACACACACACACACACACACACACACACACACACACACATACACACACACACACACACACACACACCAGCCTGATTGGGCTATACCCTGTCAGCATCCTATCACATGGATGAGGTGCAACATCTCCTTAGCTGAACAGAGGACAGCTGCGAAATCAATACTCTATTCCTTCTCTTAATGGCTATTTTATCAATGAATTATAGGCCGTTAGGTAGGTGTGTGTGTGCGTGTGTGTGTGTGTGTGTGTGTGTGTGTGTGTGTGTGAGTTTATGAGAGAGACACAGAGAGGTTTGGACTGATGGGGCTCACCACCTCAATAGCTGCTGGCTGGCAGGTCTGATTAGCAGCCTGGAAAAGGTGGAAACTCCTGCTATGGATTAGTCCTGAAAAGCAGATTATTGTGTTCCAGAGCCGTTAACCTGCCTCTCCAGAAGGGTCACCTTCATTACAGACGGGTCACAGAGAACACAAATATGTAGATTAAAGGAATCTCTTTATATTCTCACCCAGTCAGTCCCCTCATGAATCCTTGACAATTAAATTACAGCTCACACAAATACGTATGTAAACACCCCCATCATAAGGCTGTTACTCTACAACGTACTCATTCATTTCAATGAGAAGAAAAATGATGATGCCTCATGGCCTGTTGTCACTACGAAGAGCAAAACAATCATACAAACTATACTTGCTGTAAAATTTGTCCTATTAATAATTTGCCAAACCAAAACTCACAGTGCTTACATGACTTTAAACAACATGTCTGTCATCACTCAGAACCAAAGTAAAGTAATCTTCAAACATACTGAATGTTGTGTGCTCTTGGGCAACACCCTTCTCCACACGTACACATTAACAACTAAAAGTGTCAAAGACAACACAGCTGACATCTAATTCTCGGACCGACACCATCATCATTTGGCTTAATGTTTTTTTTACAGGATTTGTGCACTTTTTCCAAGGTCAAATTCAAGCCCTTTCAAGGTCCATTTTCGATATTTTCCAGCACCTTACAGCTGTAGTAAATTATATATTTATACAAATGCAAACTCAAAACGATTAATTCACTTTTTTTAATCACATTAAAAGAGATGGTACTGTGTTTGATGATAGCACAAGAATAAGTGCATTACTTAAGCTTGTTGGTATATTAAGCTAGATAGCTTAATATTGAAGCATTTTCAAGGATTTTAAGCACCCATACTGAACCCCTATTTACTGAGTGGATAACACTGCACTACTCACAAAAAATTAGGGATATTTGGCTTTAGGCTGAAATTTCAGGATGAACCTAAAATGCTCTTTAACCTTCACAGTTGAACTTAATGTGACCTTCTCTAATCTATTGGATGAATGTCCCACTATTCAATGTTTCAATACATTCTGGACTACTTGCTGTTCTCCAACAAGGAAAATTCACAACTGGTGCTTGATCCATGAATAGACCAATACAATTCCTGGTTCAATTAGAATTTATATTTAAACAGTCCTCCTCATCATGCTGTTCACATTTGACATCATGAGACCAAGATGACACTTTACAACCTCACCTTTGCGAGGATTCAAACAGGATGTTCTCAGAAGTGGACACTGATCTTAGTGTCACAGAGTGTCATCAGCAGGTTGCAACAGAGATACAGAGAGACTGGAAGAGTTCAGAAAGGCGTAGAAGTGGACGTCCTTTAGCCACATCCCACACTGATGACTGCTTCATTGTGAACAGTGCCCTTGTGGAACCGGATGATGAATGCCACACAACTCCAGGCACATTTAAGGGAGTTGAGAACCACCCAAGTGTCATGTAAGACCAATAGAAACCATTTTACATCAGAGTGGTCTGTGTGCTAGACAACCTGCAAGGGTACCGGACCACACCACCAGGTACAGGTGTCATTGTGTTGTGTGGGCCAGGGAGCTTTAACACTGGACGAGAGACCAGGGGGCCTCAGTGCTGTTCACTGACGAAAGTCGATTCATGCTGAGCAGAAATTATGGTCACCAATGATGTTGGAGACATCAATGAGAGCACTACGCTTCAGCCACTGTTGTCACCAGATGGTGGTGGTGGTGGTGTTATAGTGGGTGCAGGTGTGTCTAGTCAATACAGACAAGCCCATATTACAGGAATAACATCATTAATCCAGTTATTGTACCTCGGCATGAACAACACAGGCCTAATTTCATCTTCTGGGGTTCCTCAGATGGAGTGGCCTGCACTTTCTCCAGACCTGAATCCCATAGTAAACCCGTATGATTAGCAGTGTTGCCATGTAGAGGCTCGTAATTCTGCACCCCAGAACCTCAATGACCTGAGGGCCCTTCAAGAACACTGGGACGCCTCAGCAGATAATAAATTGACCTGTGAACAGCATGAGACATCCTTGTCAGGATGTAATAGATGCCCAGGGACACAAGACAAGTTATTGAGACACTGACATTTTTTGTTGGGGAAAACCAACCACTGTTGTTGGCTTTTGTTTCAATAAATTGTTTGAGATGAAGTCGCCACTGCATGCTTCTACTTAAAGGCTCTACTTTCATGTCATTACTGTAGCATGAACTTTTTACATTTTCCATAAATTTCACCCAAGCATCCATAACTTGCTGTGGGTAGTGTATGTTCCGAGAGGAATACGCAGCATTAGCAGGTAGAGTGGTGTGCTCATTTCTTGTGGTCTTGATCATTTAGGTAATGTCCCATTCACTTTACCGTCATGGCTGCCTTGGCTATTCATTCAGTTTAGTGTAAATCTCTGCCAGGCCGTTATCGTGCTCCCACTCACTCTTCCTACCCTTTCATGTTTACTTTGAGGATAATTAACTCCATAATACTGCCCTGTGCTTCCTTTGCCTTGGAGTCTAACAGGAGTGAACAAAATTACCTTTTTTGTGCGTTGAGCCTCAATCTTAAGCTTTCATCTCGAGCTGAAGCAGCACGTGATTCATGCTCTCGCCAAATGTCATGTCATTAAACAAGGCGGGTCTGGGTGGAGGGTCTGGGTGGAGGGGCACGGTGGAGTCTGGGGAGAATGAGAAAAGAACTTGAGGCTACAGTAGCTGAAGAATCGACCTCAAGTTCTTCAAATGGTATGTCAAAACAATCCAAATCAGATCTGCAGTGAATAACTCATTCTGGATACATGTCGTGATATCTATTCAGTGAAATCTGAGAAATAATATAAACAATGTGGAATCGGATGAATTTATAGTTCATTCAGCAAGACATTTAATACACAGCCAAAAGCATTGGAGCAGTAAACATTTTAATCATTCAATATTCTAATGATTCGATATTTCATTCCAGCCATCAGTTTAATCTGTATTTCATCTTCTTGACTCTCGCCCAGGTTAATTCCAATTGAAATGAATACAGATTAGAATCATGTAGATTTTGAAGTGCTACTCTCATGAAATAGATTTAAAAGATAGTGTTACTCTGATGAAATAGAAAAAGAAGATATTGACTTTTTTTTTTCCTTTACAACTCCTCACAATGTCCAGGAAGCAGCAACACAGAAGCGCGCGAACCATCAGACATGACACGGACATGAAACAAATGCTTCAACAATGGCGGACGTGCGTGTGAAGCTTCAGACTGGGACCAAGCAATAAGCAGGAGACTGTAGCATAAAGTCGTCTGCTGTTGAACACTTTGCCCTTGAAATATTCATCCTTCAGCTCTCACACTCTCACAGTCTGTCCTGCCCCTTCCACGGAAGGGAACCCTTAATATTTCAGCATCGCATCAATAATGAACACGGTGGCACCATCCTTCTTATTATAGATTTTATTGCAGGAGATTTTAATAATGTATTTGACAAAATATTATCTTGCAAGTTTTGTATTTGCATACTGTGAATTCAGATCTTGGCTGGAGAACGGTGATCACCCGTGAAAGACTCTCTCCTTATGTTTGGGGCTAATATTATATGCATTACTCTCAGATGCTCATTAAACTAAGATGCTTCACATATCAAACCATAAAGAATTGATGGGATGGCTGAACTAATGGAATGCACTAATGACAAAAGACAGGATCAAAGGGGAGGAATCATTCTGGATAAAACAGCGCAGACGCAGACACGGAGCTGATATACATTTTAACACCCGTTATGTATAAGTCCCCTAATGTAGAGACGGGAGTAATGGCATTTACACGGAGGAAGGGTGGGGGGACACAGGTTTTATAGCATCATCAAATCCCCAGACGAAATGGAAGCATGGCCTGCCTGTGCAAGACGCTTGCCGTCTCCTAAGCCAATCCCTCACATTACCCACGAATCCACTGTGCAAAATCAAATAAACAGGAATGTAAAAGCAGGTACTAAACATGTAGGTCATCAGGAGACTCATTCAGATTGGCCTCATTAATGGAGGTCTAAAGGTTAATGTCTATTTCTTTTATCGGGTGTGACAGTGGCAGTGTGGGAGTGACCCGAGCGAAGTGGCGGAGACTCTTTATTGTCCATCGAACAGCGCACAGTGACCTCAAGAACAAAAACTGAATTCAAAATGCAGGCAGTGAGGCTCGTGGAGCAGTGCCATAGAAACGGATGTCTGCTTGGCACAGCTCTGAGGAGAGAAAACAAAAGGTGTGTGTGATCAATAATCAGGTGATTGAGAGTGGGGCAGGTACGATGTGTGTGTGTGTGTGTGTGTGTGTGTGTGTGTGTATGTGTGTGTGTGTGTGTGTGTGTGTGTGATCAATAATCAGGTGATTGAGAGTGGGGCAGGTACGATGTGTGTGTGTGTGTGTGTGTGTGTGTGTGTGTGTGTGTGTGTGTGATCAATAATCAGGTGATTGAGAGCGGGGCAGGTACGATGTGTGTGTGTGTGTGTGTGTGTGTGTGTGTGTGTGACATCAGGTACTTTTCAGGATGTGCCGTATTAAAAACTTCCACACAGTCTGCCGGAGGACAAAAGTAAACATGTAAATGAAAAAGAAACTTTTCTGTCTCTCCACACATCCAGATGTACTCTGCACAAAAAGGTGAAAAGTTAATTTAAACAGAAGGGCGTGGTGGTTAATTACTGTTTTCTCAAACATGTTAATCATCTAACACTTTTGAACCAGCTGCGGTAGCCTGCAATAGCAATGTGAACGATGAGTCAGTAATACCATGTTAATCCAGGAGCGATTTACAAAATATGAAGCAGGTGCTCCAGCAAGTTTGACATGAGAAAACATTTGGAAACACAATAATAATAATCATGTGTTTCTCAGTTATGACGGGGCATATGAGAGGGGAGCTGTATGTTCAGCACAAATGAGTACTGGACTCCATTCAGTACAAGAACATCTGAAATACTGTGAAAGCATCAAGTTTGCATACTATATAGTTTGGATTGATATTATCCTTATAAATAATTTATGGCAGATGCTATTTGCACCCGGGTATATGCAGCAGTATGTGTTATTTGCACCCGAGTATATGCAGCAGTGTTTGCTATTTGCACCCGGGTGTACATAGCAGTGTGTGCTATTTGCACCCGGGTATATGCAGCAGTGTGTGCTATTTGCACCCGGGTGTACATAGCAGTGTGTGCTATTTGCACCCGGGTATATGCAGCAGTGTGTGCTATTTGCACCCGGCTATACGTAGCAGTGTGTACTATTTGCACCCAACATTTTGATTTATCAAAGATTAGTACTATTCTTTTGTGTTCCATTTTACTTACAAATTATTTTACAAGAAGTGAAGATACTTTTATTTGGGGTTATGGGGTAGACCTGTTTGAATTTTGTTTTTCACTTGTGAGTCTTTTTCTTTACCATGCTTAGAATTTAAATGGCAATTTAATTATCCTAAGTCGCTTACCGCTAATGGCAGTAATCACATGGTAAATACTACATGTAATATACACTGCCAGTGATAAATAATGTTAAAACAAAATGTAACACAAGTTAATATCTGTCTGTAGCACCCTGATATGTACACCACATTGTATGTGTCACGTTACGGTCCCTGACCCCTCCCTTTGGGCGTGTGTTTACGTCGTCTGCGTCAGTGGATCTCCGTGGGTGCGGTTGCGTCCTGTGATAATTCGTTTTACCTGTGGCTCGTCTCGTCATCATGTGGGGTTTATGTAGTTTGTCTATTTAATGTGCGTTCGCGCAGTGTCTTGTGCTCGTCGTTGTTTGAGTCTACGTGTCTCTATATGAGTGTTAAACGTGCACTGTCTGCGCTATATGTGTAAAGACAAATAAAGTAACGTCTGTAGCGAACAGGATTCTGTGTCTCGTCCTTCACCCAGTCGCCAGCTTTACAGTATGATGTATACAAATATTCTTCCTGCCAGTACATTATCAGCCTCTTTAATTTTATTTAATTTCACAGAATGCAGAAGACAGATTTGACTTTTTAATTCATTTTTTCTGGATGGTTTGTACATTTTTTAAAGAAATAAATTGGGGTTTTTATTATTTACATCATGTTTAAATAAATTTTAATTTTGTGCATTGGATGGTAGCCCTCTTCACTCCATAATCTCAGTGCTCTCTGGAATTCCTCACAACTGTCGAAGGAGTATCCTTCACAAATGTTCTTTAGCTTTTCTTCCTTCTTGGGAGAAAACACAAATATTAGCTTATATAAAATAGTCATTACATTATAAGTCTGGCATATTGACTCTGTCATGCAAAAACCTTAATTCAAAAGGACTGTACATCTTTTGTTATACACATTCATGTCCTTTGTGTGTACTGAAACAACACAAAAATAGAGAACAAAAAGACAAAATTATATAATTTTACACAAAACTCAAAAAATAGACTGGACAAAATTGTTTTTGTAAGATAGCAATGTGACTGTCACGTAGGCCTACACCCCCCCTCTCTGTCACTTCGGGTTCCTGTCCTTGTGTCTGTGTTGTTCTCTGCGTGTCTGTCTCCATGGTTTCCCCTCGTCTGACACGCCCGTGTCATCAGTGTCTTCACCTGTGTGTCTAGTTTAGTTCTGTGTGTGTCTTGTTTAGTTCTGTGTATTTATAGTCCCAGTGTTTCACTTATCGGTTATTGGTTGTTTTGTTCTATTTGGTTAGTTTGTGCTCTTGTTATTCATGCTCTTTGGTCGTGTTGTGCTCTTGTTATTCATGCTCTTTGGTCGTGATGGGGACTAGCTACAGCCCGTACCGATGGGGACTAGCTACAGCCCGTACAGATGGGGACTAGCTGTAGCCCGTACAGATGGGGACTAGCTGTAGCCCGTACAGATGGGGACTAGCTGTAGCCCGTACAGATGGGGACTAGCTGTAGCCCGTACAGATGGAGACTAGCTGTAGCCCGTACAGATGGGGACTAGCTGTAGCCCGTACAGATGGAGACTAGCTGTAGCCCGTACAGATGGAGACTAGCTGTAGCCCGTACAGATGGAGACTAGCTGTAGCCCGTACAGATGGAGACTAGCTGTAGCCCGTACAGATGGAGACTAGCTGTAGCCCGTACAGATGGAGACTAGCTGTAGCCCATACAGATGGAGACTAGCTGTAGCCCATACAGATGGAGACTAGCTGTAGCCCATACAGATGGAGACTAGCTGTAGCCCATACAGATGGAGACTAGCTGTAGCCCATACAGATGGAGACTAGCTGTAGCCCATAAAGATGGAGATTAGCTGTAGCCCATACAGATGGAGACTAGCTGTAGCCCATACAGATGGAGACTAGCTGTAGCCCATAAAGATGGAGACTAGCTGTAGCCCATAAAGATGGAGACTAGCTGTAGCCCACACCGCAGGGTGCGGGAGGCTCTGGTGAGGGCGGGAAGAGCTGCACTCCTGCGTGAACAGCCTCATTTGACCTCTCAGACGACAGAATTTAATCTGCCCAACCAGCTCCCCTAAAGTCTCTCTCCGTCACACTCTGTCTGTGTTTGTCTCCATCTCTCTGTGTGATTTTTTACTCTGAAAGTTATCATATGTCAAGCATCAAATTTATTCATTAATTTATTAGCTTTTCTCCCCTTAATAGGCTGGCAAGTCTGGAAGCATAATTATGACTATTTAGTTGTATTTATTATTTGTAACCACAGTGATTAGGGAGAGAGAGAGACGAGTGGTTTGTTGGATAGTCTTCATTATCCAACTTAAGGTGTTAATGCAACAAACAGAAACGTTAAGTGCAGCGAAGGAGTTCGTAGACTCTACAAAAGACAAAGCAACAGGACAGAGTGCTGGCAGACACCGTTAAAGACAGGACTGTCCATCACGGCTCGACGTCAGGAGGATGGCAGGAACCTGTGGACTTTACATAGTGAAAGAGGACAAAAAAACACACTACGTAAAATGAACCAACAAGTACTGAGCAGGGCAGTAAGAGTGAGTGTGTGAGTGTGTGTGTGTGTGTGTGTGTGTGTGTGTGTGTGTGTGTGTGTGTGTGTGTGTGTGTGTAGTGTGTGTGTGTGTGTGTGGCAGTGGGCGTGTCCATCCAGGGCTGGGATCGGTGGACCGGGACACTATCCTTTAAGGATATCCACATTTTGCTCTTTTAGTATGAGCTTTAAGAAAATAGCAGGAGTGCTGAAAATATAGCAGAAAGGTTGAAATAATGGGACAAGCATCCACATTAGTAGAACAGGAGCTTCATTCAAACACTGCAGCCACATGCACAAGTATCTTGTGTAAATCCAACTAACCACATCTGAATGAACCATGGCAACGTTATAAACTATGATGTATGTCTAGATGGTCTTTAATCCTGCACCAATGAGGTAAACAACCATATATAATGTGTGTGTGTGTGTGTCCATGTCCAAGTGAATACACATTATATTTAGGCTCTTGACAGAAAGAGTCGATCTGATTCTTTACACAAACCATCTTTATCAGACATCTTTACCTATGTATATCCAGGTGAGTGGATTACTGAAGCCATTTCTATACTTGTGCCTTAATCTAACTTATCTGCAAGGCTACAGGTCACCATGCTGCGTGCACCATGCACCATGCTGTTTGTATGTAAGCAAGCAAGAGCGAGAGAGACAGACAGACAGAGAGAGAGAGAAGAGGTTTATCATACAGTGCACGCAAGTGAAACACCGCATCAAATAATATACAGAATCCAGAATCTCAAAAATAAGAAGGGTTCTCCACAGAACAATAATGGTCTCCAGATCAAAGATACTATCAGTTAGCCACAGAGCTGCGGATCCTGTGGTACTGAAGTGCTTTTTACAAATGGTTATTCCACAAACTACATGTGCCAAATTTTCTGTCAGAAGAAACAAGCTTTGCATTTTGCATCGCCTCAGCGCTTGCCGGCAGTGTTTCAGAGCAGGTTATTATTTCCCATATGGCCTTTTCTGTTTTACCACAAAAAAGGACCAAGTTAAAAAAAAAAAAAAAAGTTTCTGAGAGCAAAATGTACTCCTCAAAGAGCACTATACTCACACCGTTCCTCCCTCCCTGAGTCTTTCAAATAAACATTTACATTGTAATGGGGTGGCCCCTTCTGCCTGCAGGTGATGTGTTTGTAGTAAATATGTGAGGTGAATAATACAGCGGACTTGTTTACAGAACAAGGACGTCCTTTGGCACTGCGGTCCAGTCAAGTCTCCGGCTGACTTCACAAAACGAACCCTGAGCTTAGACGAGTCCTGCTGGGAATCTTGGACGCAGACTCTCTGGGAGAGGATCGTGATTGCATCCATCGTACACTCGGTCAGACATCTGCCTTTCCACATGGTAAAGGCAAATGGCTAGTGTTCGCTTCTAAATACTGTGAAGAACCCAATGACACTCGGCCAATGGTGAAGTGTGTGGTAGACGGATATGCTGCAGAAGTGTATGAAGTATTGGTCTTGTGACCACTCGTCTTGTGATACGACATGATGTGTGTTACGGCATAATTTTCATCTGTGCTGAAAAGATAAAAGTATGGACAGAAATGACAACGTAATCAAGTGTATTGATCCAGACGGTCTGTGGAGATCAGAGGAATCCACTGGAGATCAACGTGGATCTGCGGCATGTGAAGGACGTGCATCATGGCACGGTTTTTACTGAGTGGGTTCAATAGAGCAGAGGAATCAAAGCCCAGTCCTGGAGGAGCTTCTAAACCTGCCAATGAACCGAGGGGTTGGATCGTGTGTGTTTAAGCAGGGTAGACATCAGACTGTACTGAACTCATGGGTCACCTTTTAGAGGCCAAAGAAAACATAAGGTCAGATACAAGCACAGCAGCTGTAGCCCAGCAACTCTAGCCTAGCAGCTGTAGCATAGTAGCTGTAGCCTAGCAGCTGTAGCCATTTCTCAAGGATATTCAAGACTGGTCCTGAAGCAAAGCAGTGGGTAACATATAATGGTTTACAAGGTTTTTGCTCATCTGGTGACATCAACCAATTACTAAACATATCGTAGTTACAGTATCTATGGAATTTATAACTGCAGAATGAATTTACCAAACAAACGGGACAGCTTGTCTGCCACTGGGTGCGAAAGTGTTCAAACAGATTCAGCAGCATTCTTCAAAACTGTATTCATCATGTCTACCATTTTCTTAACCTGCGAATAGCACGATAATGTAGTTTAGAGGTACTGAAGACTCAATGACCACTCAAACTAGCTATTTAGCTTCCTAAAAACACTTAAATCAATCTAACAAATAATCACCAGATGCATTCTGGTTGCTTGGGGGGTCATTGTTCTTTTTTCCATCTCTATGTCGTAAGTCTTTGACATTTCATAACATAATCACCTCTGTAGCTGAATACAAATCCGTAGTCAACATCAGGTTTACAACTGAACACACATTGTTCATCGCTTGACACAAGACAGCTTGAATTTAGATGGCAAGTGTAGTCACTGCCAACACTGTGACACGTTCCGCACCCAACAGTGTTTTTCAATTTGCTGGAATGATGACTTCAGGCTAACATTACTTCACTACAGAGAGCGAGAGAAAGTAAGCACTTATATTGAATGCACAATCCCTTTAGCCTAATGGTATACACGGACAGTGCATCAGTAAAACCTTATAATAAAACCCTTTCCTTGTTTGAACAGTGACTAAGGTTTTACTGAAATCTGATACCTCGAACTTCTACTCAGTTCATTCATCATAGGAATAAATGTCTACAAACATATTATTTCTATGAGTTGGCCCATTTTTTATCGTGTGGAAAACCACATAATATGGTTGGCACAATTTATGAATCACAGTGTCGAGGAAAATTGACAGTGACTTCCAATTCTGCCCACAAAAGGCCCCTGTAGATTGAAATTCTAATGAATAAAAGATCATCACTTCTGCACAGCTTTTGTCTAGCATTCGCGGCTCATTTTCAATTACCAGCAAGCCTCTGTCGCACACTCCAGAAATGAAGAACACTGTGATATTTCAGCCATTCCCCGTCTGTAGCAAACCATGCTTGACACTGCACTGAACTCAGCACACACATTACTCCTGTAGGGTAAATGAAAGGCAGAGGGGATTAATACACACACAGCGCCTACAAGCCAAGGAGTAGCAGGACTGGTTACCACATCTATACTGTTGCTAAGAACATTCACTAGCACTTCTGTTATTTTGACACCCTGATTCATCGCTTTTCCAGCTTCCACAACTTCCACGTGGGTGTCTTGGTACCCTGGTATGTTTTACCCTGGTGAGGTCCCAGGTTAACCCTAACCTGGAGTTTACCATTCTGACACCAAAGCAGCTTCTGATTGGAACTTCAGAAGGTAAACATAAGTAAGGTGTCAAATCGTGGTTATTAGTTTATATGCCAGACAAACAAATGTGCATCAAAGGGACAGTTACGTTTACTTCAGTACAATTGACAAAAAATATCACAAATCTAATAAAACGATAGATGAATGATGAATAGGTTAGAAAGAATATTCAGCATATAAAAACACCTATTTCCTAATGTTTACATTATATCCGTGCAGAGAATATCCAGAAAACATGGACGCTGACAAAGGCCAGCTTGGTTTGGCCATACCTATTCAAGATCACTTATATAAAGAATATGCGACATTCATCGTGGCTCAGGCAAGGCCTTCCAGGGATGAAATGGTTGGCCACACTCCCTGGGGAGTTCTACCAAAGGAAATGACTCTTCACCTCAATATAATAATGTAACACACACCAGTTACCCCAAAACACATGTAAGTAGGTGAAGGCAGAGATGTGAATTTCACTCAGAGAGAAAAAAAAATAACTCAACAATTTAGTAACAAAAAAAAAATACAGCCACTGAAAAAGGCATCACTTCATTAACAATATCAAGAAAAACATTAAATGTTTGACTGGTAGCAGCTGATCAGATGATGACATTGTGGGTGAAAAGCTAAGTGAAGAGGAGGAGAGTGCTACTGAGTGCTCTCATGTCGACCACACATGATTGAGCTCACGCACACTGACAAACCACAAAAATGACCATACTAATATGAAAACCAGGAGGACTAAATGCTGCATACAAAATGAGACCCCCAGAAAATAAAGCCCCTCTTAACAGCACCTGGCACTCAGCTTCAGAAAGGGGCTTATACTGAACAACCAAAATGATTTTCTTTTTTAAATCAATGATTTAAGCAGACACCAGCACCACACGACCACAAGAGGTGCTGCTCTTGAGGACCAGGGTGAGATGATGCTCTCAGAACAACAGAACATACCCAGCCCAGGACATGCCACGACGGACCTGCCGACCTCCGAGCTGCCAGGACACCTCGCTGCAGAACCACTGCACACCTCAGCCCATGTAGCAAGGGCCAAACCCCGTCATCATCCCCTGTAACGTGTCCAAAACAGAGTAATCATCCCCTGTAACGTGGCCAAACCCCATCATCATCCCCTGTAACGTGGCCAAACCCCATCATCATCCCCTGTAACGTGGCCAAACCCCGTCATCATCCCCTGTAACGTGGCCAAACCCAGTCATCATCCCCTGTAACGTGGCCAAACCCCGTCATCATCCCCTGTAACGTGGCCAAACCCAGTCATCATCCCCTGTAACGTGGCCAAACCCAGTCATCATCCCCTGTAACGTGGCCAAACCCCGTCATCATCCCCTGTAACGTGGCCAAACCCCGTCATCATCCCCTGTAACGTGTCCAAGACAGAGTCATCATCCCCTGTCACGTGGCCAAACCCCGTCATCATCCCCTGTAACGTGTCCAAACCCCGTCATCATCCCCTGTAATGTGTCCAAACCCCGTCATCATCCCCTGTAACGTGTCCAAACCCCGTCATCATCCCCTGTAACGTGTCCAAAACCGAGTCATCAGAGAACGGTTGAAAATACTGCATCATACTAAAACAAAGAAGCAAGAGGAAAAATCACAACAGATGCCAAAGTAGTCGTGTGCTTCTATGAATGATCCCCGACATGTTTGTGATAGTAAAACATACAGTGATCTGAAATGCAGTTTTAGAAAATGGCCACTTGCCAACCAGGACTGTTTACATTAACAGAGATCCCTCATCATAAATTCTAAGCTCCATCACCAAGATGATCGTATGCTTGCTTGGGTGTAAAATGTTTTTTGAAATTGTTTTTATGTATAGCTTGTTTTACTGTTAGCGCTGTTTATTGTCATGAGCTATAACATCTGGCTCCAGGGACTACAGCTGAAAATTAGCCAGTTGGCTAACACCGCCACATTTGTTTTATGGTGATTAATGTGTATTGTCCCTGACAAATAAATAAATAAACATAAACAAACAAATCTTTTCTCTGTTCAACCGAGAAAACATACCATTAGCCTTAGCAGCTAAAGCCACACACCAACCGATGCCTGATGCAGCTGAGAATGATAAAACCATGATGCAACAGTTCAAGCTGTCTTAGAACACAACGGTCATACGGCCGTAACATGGCAGCCTGTCAACAGGAAGGAGACACTGCTTGAGTGTTTGGTCCATAAACACACTCCAACAGGGATGGGGTTTCAGTAGCTTTTTCTTTCACCATCATAGTTTTTTCTATAACTAGCTAAATAAAAAGAGTAAAATATTGTTCAAGTCTTTTACAGTCGTTTATGTTTTCCCACAATTTGACCTCAGAAGGAGAAAATGTCATCATAGCCATATATCTGTAGAGCTATTCCAGCCATTTTAAGACCATCACAAAATCGTATAGAATCATCTGTGACTATCTCAAGCAAGAGCTGACAAGCATACTGTCAACAGAGATAGATACCTCATAGCAAAACATACAAGATACAAAAATACAATACAATACGATAAAACAATATACAACATTCAATAATATGGTAGCCTAAATTGGTGTTGAACTGCAGAATCATTCAGACTGTAATTGCTGTGACATTGTCCAGCACTGCAAAACCACTCCGTAACACTCCATATTAAAGACAGGACATCTTACGTTCTCTCCAGCCAGTCCTAAAGAAATGCTTACTCACCTCACGCTCAACAATCTATTAGCCTGTTCTGCATATAGTCACAGGGGAAAGATTTGTATTAATCACATCACCAGATGAATATCAAATACAACCAGGCAACTCTTAAAGGCACACAAAGACAGTCAGATAGAAACTTCTGTGCATTTCCATAATGTTCTCAAAAACAAGGAACCTTTAAAACCAGTTAAGAAAATAAGGTTTAAAGAAAAACTTTTGAATCCATGTCTTAAGGAAGCCCCTGCCTTGTTCAAACAAAGGCTCAAATATTCAAATGTAATTGCAAATACTGTTCTAGTATGTGAAAATGTGTATGTGAAATGTTCTTCATTGGAGGATAACGTCTATGTGGTCTCAGACATTTCTACAGTTCACCACGCTGCTTTCAGCCCTGGTACCATGAAGAAGTGACGCACGTTAGCATGGGCTACAGTCACCCTGGCAACAGTCACGATTCCCACCCCAGCCTCATTAGCAAATGCATATGGCTGCTGTGTGATTAAGACCTATAGACTCATATTTCTCTAGTGACACAGATGCCATCCTGTCAGGCGGCATGGATGACTCAGGAGGTGGAGGAACGCCCTCTTTCTTACATTAGGCCTTGACAACAACACACCCCAGAAAGATACGATACGCACGACTGACAGTTGCCCCGTTTTGATAATGAGTACAGATCTAATTGTGGGCTGAATTATTGTCGCATTAAAATCCATCACATCTGCATCCATCAGCTTTCCCGAGACACATCACCAGTGATGCAATATGGATCGGTTTCACACACGCCACTACTACATGTCTGTTCACATACTACCCTAGTAAAAAAATACCTACGTAAACGAAGAATGTTCACCGAGTGTGAAGCCTTACTCAAAAGTCTTCCATCTGCGTACGTATTGGTATCGATGAGCTGCTCCTAATTCTTATTGTCTATCATTAATCCACTCTATGTGGACTAATCCTCACCATACTGTTCAGCTTCTCCTAGAGCGCGTGTGTACTGTATTGTTCACCGAGCGTCAGTGTGTGGTAACCCAGGAGTTGAGGGTCGATGTCACTCATTTCTGCGAGCGCCAGATGGTTTGGTTTCCTCCTGCAAATAAACAATATACCAATTCCTTCTTCCCTCAGAAAAAGCCATTCAACACAGTCTCTGACATTACAGCCTAATTCCTCAGTAAATACACCGCAGAGCACCAACACCTGCTGCCCCCCCTCCAATCTCTCTGTTCCTTTTGCTGGGATAATTTTAGAAACAGCCCTAAACAGCCGGGGCTCCTTCACACGTCCCTGTTTACGAGTCCAGTTGGATCTGCGTGAGAGGTGACTGGGAGGTAACTCTGGTGCATGAGGAGAGCACACACACACACACACACCACTGCACCTCACCCAGGGCTACACTCACACATATTCCAGTATGTGAGTGAATGGAGCAAGGTCAGAGAACTTGGCTGGGGTGGGGGGGGGGGGGGTTCTCTCCATACCCCTCCCTCGGGGGGTGGGTTCTCCCCATACCCCTCCCTAGCACCCTCTGCCACTCTGCTCAGCAGGCTGTGAGGTTTTTTTTTGTGTGTTCTCTGAGGAAATCATTTTACCCATGATGCTTGGTTTCAGGTCATCAACATATGACTGATCCTAATTGCTGTTTTCTTTTAGTTGCTGGTTTACAAATGTGAATTTCATATTTTTTTGTTTTCAGGGAAGCATTTATAGATTTGTCTGGCTCACTGGGGAATGAGGCAATAGGAATATTGCACATGGTTTCTCCAACACCATGAAGACTTCAGGTTTGTATTGAACACAACACTGCACACTGCAGTCTTGCTTCTGTGGCATGTCACATTTTCACCTTTTCTCTTTTCCATGTGCCTAAACTGTAAGAAATAATTTATCCCTAAAATGTGGACCCTTATTTTTTGTTCATATTTATTTCATTTTTTTGAGTCACATCTCAGCTAGAGTGACAACAACAAATCTAAACAACACATTTTTAACAGGTACATGAAAATGATTCACTGGCTCTCACTTCAAATGCCTGAGCGCCTTTATGTCAGCATACGAGTTGGTTTACACTGAAAACATGACATTAAACAGGTCTGAAATATGAACTGCAGCTTTAGGGTATAGGCCTGCATTAGTAAAAGTACTGCCACAATACAGCAATAATTATTAAAATACATAATTACATTATAACATTATATACATTATTACAAACAATCATTGTATTGTAAGACTGAGATCGAAATGTTAAGCTGAACAAAAAATTACTTCTTAAATGTAAAAATCAGTGTCTGTAAATTTGACTAACTAAACGTGTATTTAAGGAACCTAAATTCAGACTTCTAGTATGTCTAAAGAAATAAAAATCCACTCGGAGATCAACAGGTCAATGATCTCTGGAGAAAAGAGAATCTACTGATGAAATGATCAGAGATCAGCCTGATCCATGATTGTGCATGTGAGAGAAACAGCTAATATAATTAAAATATAACCCAACAAAAGATGAGACTAATGTGGCACTAGAGTCTCATCACTGCTGTACAGACGTATATAATATATGTAAATAACATTCTCCATTAAAGATTACTTATCAAATCAGTAAAGAATCGGTTGTCTCAAAAAGCTACAACACAGTCACCACCAACAAAGAAAGTTTGAAAGTTTAACTATTAACAGTAATAATGCTGAGTTAATCCTTTACCTTACAATTGGTCTCATAATAAAAGGGACACGCTGTGCTACATCTACAAAAGCAAGGACCTTGAGTTAAGAGCGGTTTGATCACATTGCTGATAGCAGTGCACTGTTGGCTGTGTGACAGTGCTGCGGGTTCAGCACACACAGGAGGGTCTAAAATGAGGTGTCAGTGGGAATTAGGCAGGCTGGTCAGGTCCTGCCTACCACCATCATGGCAGAGCAGACAGATCCCAGTGGCACTTGCTGTAATCAGACTCAATCTCCCCACGAGTCAGGAACAGAAATTGGTGCTGATGTGGTGTTTATGTGAGAGGGCCGGCATAGAGAGGCATAATCGAGACTGATAGTTGCAGGCATATGTGCGTGTGTGCACACAAACACACACTACCGCAAGTGTGGCCATGTGCACAAAAAAAAAACACCCCACACCCACACTCTCTGTGCAGACTGTGTAGTACAGTTAAACATGCAGCTCGACACAGACGTTTGTACACCCACACCTCAGAACAAATACATGGATCCTGAAATATAGTGATGAAAAGTTTGCAGATCTCACTTACGACACCTCCAGGTCTCTGTATACGAGACAGCATAGAAAATTAATTTTAGCACCGCACATATTTGTAACTGTTTTTGTACACTGTACACTTTGAAAACAAAATACTAAGGCAGTTACAAGTAAAATGTAATCTGATTTCAGATTTAAACTTCTTTGATAAGTTAATCAAATTTTCCTCATTACACAGATGATTGGGAACCAATTATTCCTGGGACGTTATACAACTTTTAATTAATCTGAATTTACATAGCATGCCCCTGGAACTGATATTCGTGATCTAAGGGAATTCTGAGTGAATTAATTGTTCACAGTGCGCTGGGCCTGGACACCGAATGCCTCTGAAGGTTGTACTGAAGCCTCCTGGCCTGCAGGAGATGCTGTGATGTGCCCAGGGGCGAGGTCAGGGCCATGACAGCCGTGGCCTGTGGAGCACACCTCACTGGAGAGACAATTAGAGCGGACAGAGAGGAAGGATTACCGAGAGGGGTGATGAATTACTGCAGGCTTGCAGACAGACACATAAAATGGCCTCCAGTGCATTCCACTAACGGAGCTCAGCTGTCTGGTCGCTGCGTTATGACGGCCGTGCCTCAGAAGGCTCATCGGGGTTGATCTCCACACAGAAAAGGGGGGGAAAAAACACTCCTTGTGGATTTAGCCGAGGACGTCCCCATGGCCGATCACGACCGTTTTGTCACGTACATGAAAACAGAAGAGAAACAGGGGAAGAAGAGGGACTGGAATGGAGTCTGTATGTGAAGCAATGAAGGTTGGCGTGTGTGTGTGTGTGTGTGTGTGTGTGTGTGTGTGTGTATATAGCACAAATGTTTTTGAAATGAAAACTGAAAGATGTCAAAAATACTTTTGCAACAATTAACAGCCTTCTAAATTCTAATGACAGACCCTTTTTCTCGAAACCTTGATAATCTCAGAGGTGTTCCAGTTTTAAATGTTCTTATGGTTTTTCCCCATTCTGTGTAACCCAGATTTGACATGACAATAATTGGAAGCATTCAGAGCTAAGCTCTCTCCTTGAATGACTGCTATTTCAGGGCTCCTAATCCTGTTTTTCAAACCACAGCTCAGTTCTGTGAGTAATATGTGGGTGTGCTAGGTGTTTGGAGACTGCTACCACCCTGCTGTGCCGGCCCTCTCAGGGCTTTGTGACCCATGGTGCCTGAGCACTGTGTTCATCTTTGACTGCCCTAATGCCGTCACGCAACAAGGGGTAACACACCTCTCCCCCTGGAGAGCGAAATTATTGGTAATGATGTTTGTAATCATGACCACTCCACGACGCTTCCCACATACTTCCTGGTGGAGGCTGGTCGTCCCTCGTAAGGTGCTGAGGAGCTACGTGACCCTGTGGATTTTCTTCTTCTCAGACGGGCCCCGTCAAGCCCCCAGGTCACAGTGCTATCACCACACACTTCCTGGTCCTTTTGTTCCAGCCGGTGCAGTCTCTCGGACACCTGGCGGGGACCTAACGTCTGTCATCCGATACCTGATGCCTATCTGCAGTTTCAATAGAAGCTACTGCCATGGTCACAGGCATTAACATGGTCCATTTAAGCATTTAAAGCTGTGTTAACACTCTTCCCGTCTCTCTTAGTGTGTTTGCATGCGCGCATGTGTTAGCATTTGAGCATAGCCGTAAGCAAAACACAATAAAACATTTATCTGCAGTACAGCTCCAGTTTGAGAAGCATGTTGTTGTTTGTGTATGTGTAATGTAGTGTATTCTTCCTAGTATGTGCTGGTGAAAACAAGTCAAGGAAAGAAAAGTCTGAGAAGAGAGCACACATTTAGTACACACACACACACACACACACACACACACACACAGTCTTTCAGAAGTCAGTATATGTACAACCTCTTCCGTAAATGTCAGTAGCTACAGGTGACATAACAATGAAGAATATTTAAAATTCAGCCCAATATTTTATTGTTTACTTTTCTGTGTGGTTATTGATAAAATAACCCGTCCAATCCTTGGACCTCTTTTTTGTGAACGGTGATAAAGCAGCACCAGTATTTTGTCACTATATTTAGCAAGAACTCGGACCTCTCTAGCTAGGCTACTCTTTTTAGGGGGTTACGTCATTTAGCCACTTTCAGCTACTTTTAGGACAGCCAATCACTGCTTCCCTGAGTGAGGAGTTGGTAACACAGTCATCTAGGCTAGTGATGTTGAGAATGTGCTGCATATGAATGACTTTATACCTGCATGTAACTAGCCAGCTAGTTAACTGACTACATGGCTAATGCAGAAATCCCATTGTAGTGTGACACTTTTTTGCTCTATAGTTCTTTCCAACACATTAAATTATAATAACAACAGACACTCGTGCAGAAAGTCACTGCCAGAGAAGTCAGTTATGGTGAACTGGTACAATATCCACCCTTGGCTTGAATATTCAAAAACATTCAGCCTCTGTGTATTACTGTGTATGCAGACGCTTCAGTTCTCCCCAAAATCTCAGAGCCAGTATTTGACTCAGCAGCTGGACTGTAAGACGGTGACTTAGAAAGAGGATTTACAATTCATGTTTACTTTTGCTTCTTGGCACCATAAGGAAAGTAATCGACCCCTCTAACAGACCTACTGGCCCTCAGTCTGAACATCCACTGCCTGTGTGGCTTGTTGGAGGTGCGCGTGTGCCCATGTGCTCGTCGGGCATAGGGGAGCGTGTGCTGACCACCGCCACCGCGCTCCGCCGCTCTGGAGGAACCGTTTTCACAGCCGGCCGCTGCGATTGTAGCGGTAATGGATTAGCCCTCTCGGTCTCAGTGTGGGCCTCCAGATAAGGCCGGCGTCTCCCTCCTTCTGGCCCACCAGGTCCCGGGTTATCTACCGCAGGGCTTCACTGGGACAGAACCAACGGCAGGAAGGAAGCCGGCGTATTTGTCGTGTGTGTCGGGGGCGTCGGTGACAGCTTCTTTAATGCAGATAAGCTGCTGACTGCCTCGCCTCCGAGGGGGGGGGGGATATGGCAGGAAGGGCCGGTCAGAGTGCAACAGCCCCCTCGCGCAGGGACGACCCAGCCGGAGGGGGGCAGTTTGATGGGCATCTCTAAGCACTGAAGAGCACAATGAGTGGGAGAATGAGCGGGGCTGAAGGGGCCCTTTTAATTGCTCATTGTCCCCAAAACTGCTCACTCAATTTGCATACAATTCCTGCGCAGAGAGAGCGTCCAGGTCGACAGAGGGATGAACAGCCAAATGAGAAGCTGCTGACAATTTAATAGGAAAGTGCTTTGTGTGATTCCTATTAAATCTCTCTTTGTCAGGGCTTCTTTCAGAGGAGATAATGTAATACTGCGTGCCAATGATCTCAGGAGAAATTACAATTTCCTCCAAAGTAAATGTGGGGGTTATAGTGACTGCATGTGCATCTCACATTAGCCCTGGAACAATCATCTGATTCACTGTGCTATAGTTTTCAGAGGGGGGGGGGGGGGGGGGGGGGGGTATTGATAAATATTTAAACTGCCCATAACCAACACATTAATTTTAAGGAGCAGCAGAAGAGAAGATCCAACACCTTTAGACCACATTAAACCACCTTCCCCACACTCTCAAACACAGATCATCAGCTCTTTACTATACAATATCAGCACTTGTACTACCTGGACGAGCTCTGGGCCGGTCCGCTAGCACCGTCACGTAGTTACATGCACGCGTTAACGAATGACATATGGACAAAGATTAAATCGTTTAAAGTTTAAACGATCTAAGCTATTGATATTAGCACAAGAAGCATTTAAATGGACATGACAGAAATAAACCCAACCTCAACAATAAGAAAATGTCAAATATATACAGTGCCAAATATAGACCCGTAATTCATTTTCTCTCTAAAATCCCACATTTCTCCAAGCAGGTTCTTATTGTGTTGGGAGCCTGCAGCACTTTTGTGAAGGCTCGCCGAAAGACGAGCGTGTAAAAGCGCTCTGTGTGGTGACAGATGGAGGTATGAATCAGAGTGGCTCTCTGCAGCAGACAGCGCTGTTTGTATAGACGCCGTGTGCTCGTGCGGTGGGCCACCTTCCATTACCTGCCACAGGGCACTGAGTGGCCCTCCCAGATTGTGTTTAATAGTTTTCAGGGGAGTGAAAATAGCCTTCAGGCTCCCATAGCATATTGCAGTCCAAACTCTAACCTTTGTCCATTGCCATGGCAACCTCCACACGAGTGTTTGTGCTGCCCAATTATCTCACATATTTGGAGGAGAGATCTGGGGTACCTGCTGGCGCTGACCTATCGGGTTAGAGTCCTACTGGAAGAGCGTGATTCCACTCGACTGATGGCCAGCGTGTGTATTTTTGAGGATACTACGGGACAGAGCAGAGCTTCTCACCGAATTCTGCTTTAAAAGGAACCATAATATATTTTGGTTGCTTTGAAACATAATACGGTGGAAAAAAAATCATTTTTACACACACACACACACACCGTTACATACGTGTGCATGTATATATATTCATACACACACACACATACACATACATAATATAATAGGTGGGGAAAGGAAAATGAAGGGGGGGGTGTAATATGAATAATCAGTGAGTAGACAGATGGAGGTGGAGTGTAAGAAAGCAGGGCGAGACGAACTATAAAGAGAAAATAAGAGCAAATGGGAGCTGATCTCGGATCAAAAGCTTCCGTGAGCGTTTGCTCAGGCCTTTCTCAGCGCCCCGTCACCTGTGCTTTCAGATCATCCGTTTCTCCATTTTGTTCACTCCATGTCGAGGCTTCCTGCAAGATGGAGGACCGAGAGCGTGTTTGATCCTCAGTATTTAACTGTAGCTTGAGAAAAGGCGATTGGATATGATCGTACAATATACTTTTAATGTTTGGTATGGTTTTACTGCCTTGCACCTATAATTAATGATCACATTTATCATCATCATCATCATTTGTTGTCCTCAATTTATAAATGCAAAACCTATAAAAAGGATAAAGTTAGGAAAGATGCAGGGAATTATGTATGAGCAGAGGAAAATCCTCCGAATAAGAATTAAAGTATATGCAGACATTATGACTGGAAGCTTTCCATTTTAATAACCCATAAGCTCCAAATTAACATCTACAACAGTTCTTTTGCACCTAGTGTGCAATTAAACGAAGGTAGGCAGCAACGCAGCAGTCTTGTCTAAATATATCCCACGGTGCTGTTCACAGAGACCAGCTCAACCCCCTGAAGGGCTATAAGGGACCAGCCGTGCTAACGCTGTGCACCAGTCCAGCGCTAGATCTGACGTGAACTACACCGTGGTTCTCCTGGGTTAAATGTCCCATGGCAGGTTGGTGCAGCCCACTTCAAACGGCAGCTCGGTGTGAACGCTCAACCTGCAGCATAGCAGGATTAAATGTGGCTGCTTACTTTATCAATATGCATGGAAAAGGTTAGTCAAGACTGAATAGTGATTTATTTATTTACTTTTACGATTTGGTCAAGGGAAATTTGACAGGCATTAAGCTCTTTTTCTCCAAGGTATTTTACAAGGTCTTTACCAACATTTCATGCCCAAATATTTTATTCAGTGAAGACATGGAAAAAATACCAAATATTGGTGTTTTTTTGGAAAAGCCCTTTTCACATCAGCACCAATAGTATCTCCTACGGTGATGCTATTAAACTCTTATACAAAGGCAACTATTGCAAATCTGAACAAAATTTCTTCGACAAGTATTCACATCTCTTTATGTCAGGTCTTTATAGCTAGATTATATTGTATGAATGTATGCAAAGAAGCAAACACATTTACATTAGTAATAGCAAAATATAAATAATGCATCCTTTATGAGTGAAATTACAACAAGCTGCATACATTCTATTGAAATATCTTTTGTCCAGAGAGAGAGAGAAGCTGATGAATCACTGCTGATAGGAGGAGACATCCCTGAATCTGAAAGACTGTTGCCTGTTGTGCTGTTGTAGTTAAATCCAGAGTGAGTGAAGCAGCTCTAAATTATGCATGTTTAATATGATATGTAACTGAAACAGCACATGAATTCTGATTTGCGCATGTGCAACAAAGTTTTTATTTCAGGATGTCTGCCCATGTCAGGTATAAATCAAAACTTTCAAACTGATATTCACCACACCCTGCCCACTACCAAAAGCCAACCAGAAAAACAAATGAATAATATATTTGTACACTGACAGGTCAAAGGGCAAAACAAACCTGCATTTCTTTATCCACTGCCCATAAAAAACAGCCCACTCTCTTCATTACTGCATGAGACAGCAAACAGCAGGACGTACTGAAGGGTTAAGCCATCCTGTAAAGGCCAGCAAGACTTGCCTGGATACACATCATCATTAAAGCCACTTTAGTGCGTCCTCAGTCTGACCCAGGTAGCCGCAAGGACCTCCCTCCTTCAGACCTCCCTCAGCCGCACCACCCCCCCACCCTCCAACCTCCCGCCCTCAGCCTCGCCCCCAGCCCCTCCCCCAGCCCCCTCCCTCGGGCTGATTAATGCAAGGCCCTCCTGTGCGGCGTAGAGCGGCACGGCGTCGCTCCCGTCCGCTCGCCTCCTCGCTCAGCGTCCCCGAGGAGCCGCTCGGCCCCTCATCAGATCCCGGAGCACGGCCACTCTATATGCACGCTGTCTCCTCTGGCTGTACGGCCCACAGATTGATGGGACTGCCAGAGCAGCTGCAGGATAAGACGCAGGACAGCAGGAGGGATGGATGAGGCAGCGTGCTAACGGAAAGAATGATACCTGCCAGCCGCTTGGTTAAAAATGGGATTTTTGGAAAATACGACCGACTTCTCAATGTCACATTCAAATCTGCAGTGACAAACAGTCAGGCCTTATTAAGCCTTCACGGAAAGCCCAGAATAATGATAACTGCAATTCAGGAAGCAGATTGTAATCCTGGAGTAATGGGCACTGCTGCAGAAGACAGCAGTAACGTAACCCGCATCAACCCAACCAGAAAAGTTGACGGCCCTGCCTTTCTTTGCTAGTGTCTTTGCTAGTTAAGCCGTCTCTTATTTTGGCTTTAGAATAATGGCTAAAGTTTCATGCTGCAAGTTCGTGCCTTTACTTCAAACGGTGTACCACATGCTACCAGCTAATTACACGCAAAATCAATAGCTCACAGCAAGTGGGTTATATACATAGAAATAGCCTTAAGAAATACCCTCAAGCTCGACGTCTGTCAGTAATATAGTTAGGTTTTATAAATTCTTAAGTACTGGCAGTTTGCACTGCATTAAAAAGAAAACTTCATGAAACAAGAGAAAACAATAACACAGAAAGCAGACAGGAGTGATGGACAACTCACTTCAAAAGATATCAAGTGTCTATTAAACATCTTGAATCGTGTTGTGTTGCATGAACAGATTTTCACTCCATTCCTCTCTTGATCCATGTGTCTGGCTTGTCAGCTGACCCACATAAATGAAACAATAAAAAATAAAAAAACAAACAAACAAAAAAAAAAGAAAAACAGCCATTCTAGATGGAATGTTTAAAGATTTTAGCAGAGGGTGATGGAATCAAATGGAATAGGTAAAGTGACAGGCCTGTGATCATGTTTTAGAGCTCACAGACACCACAGCTCGGTGAAGGAGCATGTGTGGACTTCGGTTAGGTGCTCGCTCTGCTCGAGCTGTGGGCTGAAAGCTAACGCAGTGTGATTTAAAATCCCTGCTGGCGAAGGCGTCGGTGGCAGGTGCTTCTGTGCACCCCTGTCTCCCAGCTTGCCACGGTAAATCTTTCTGTTGTTGTTGAATTAGTCTCACAACTCCTTGCTAAGGAAACTTGATAGCAGGTCGTCAGGCCTGGCTCAGAGTAAAAACTGCTGTGTCAAAACGGATACAAAGCCAAGGACTCATCCCTGATCATTAATGTCCAAAGTCCTTCAGCTTTATATTTCTATCTGTATCTTGCCTGCTATTTACCATGACATGGCCACCGTACTAACTTGTGGAGTTTCCCCCCCCCCATTACAATATGTTCAATCCCTATAAGAAGCTCTGGCTTTGATTTAATGGCCACAAAAGACTAAGGTATTCACAAACAACATACAAACATTCATATATTAATTCTCACAATTCTCATACATCAATTCTCTTAAAATAATGTTGGGCAAACCATTACATGTTATTTTAAAAAATGCCTTATATTGCCTATAACGTCAATTGGAAATACATAAGACTGTAGAAGTCTTAACCATTATAATTGTTTCTTGTGCCAATACTAGTGAATACATTCCACATAGATTACACAGATGTATTTTACAGCTGCCTAGTATGAGATATTTTGAGTATAAACTATATTAACTATAAACTATATTAACTATATTAAGTTCTTACTAGTGGCACAGCAAAACTGCCATGTGCTAAGCGGAATAAGCATCGTGTGCATTATCCATATTCGTGCTTGTAGTCCAGTCATTATGTTTCATTCCTCTCGTATGCAGTGCCAGCTCTCAGAACACTTCAGAGACACGGAGTCATGGTCTTAACGTCAGTTCTGAAGCTCATCCCATTTTCAGGAGTTCAGCGGTTGAAGAAGCCACTGCACTGGGGGGGGGGTCTCCATTTGCTAGAACGTTCCCCTGAGAGTTTCTGAGTTCATCAACAACCATCTGTTACACAACAACGGCACTCTATTGACTTTATCAACATTTGGTTGTTTATAAAATATCTGAAGTTCATCTGCTAGGGCTGAAGATGGAAGAGATTAAAAAAAGAAAAAAGTTTACTGCTAACGGCACAACCCTTCACCCAGCAAGGGCCATTTCAACCCAATGTCACCTCCTCACAGAAAGCAAACACATTCCAGATTCAATCACCAATGGGGCCCATGGCAATCAGGTGTGTGTTTGTTTGAATGAATGTGTGTGTGTGTGTGTGTGTGTGTGTGTGTGTGTGTGTGTGTGTGCGCAGAGAGAGAGAGAGAAAGAGGGAGCACATGTCCCCTTCTCCAGGGCTGATAACCTCTCTAGAACCCCCATTAACCACAAGCAGAGCAGCAGAGGGTTTTATCAACTGCCCAGACTGTCAACGCACACAGTCTTTCTCTCACCATCTGCACGCAAGAGCGCATGTTCAACTGAGAACAACACACACTTATAACCCTCCTATAGCGCGCACACACACACTCATCTGCCAGGGTGTATACGCCCTTTTGTGATAATATAACAGCATGTGAGCCACACAAACACTTCACACATTTCTACCCTACAGTTTGTCTCCTCCGTCACACACTGCAAAATAGCCAATGGTGAATTAACACGTACAGTCCTTTAAAAGGTTAATCTGGGCACAAATGAGCACAAATGAAATAGCCCATTCTACAGTGGTGAGTGTGCTGTTCGTGGGAGGGCTTCTCCAACCTGGGTTTCTTGCCCCTGCGTGTGGGACCTCACAGGAGACCACGAAGGAGACCACAGAGGAGATCCAGGCTCAGAACACACACAGCCATACTCAGAAGGGCCAGCAGCCATAAAACACAGGAGCCCCACACGATGACTGACATTTAGAAAAATGATCAATACTTAGAAGCAGTTGTATTACCATAGAGTTTACAGCAGCAAGATTTATCTTAGCCTCAGGCAAAGGTAAGATTAAGGGAGCATGAGGCTGTCGAGACGGCCCAGCTCATAAAACACCGGGCCATTATCGTCATGCCTGTAATGCAGGGCTTAGCATTCAAGATATCAATTTCATTCCGTTACAGCCTAGGTAGTCATTTGGAATTCTGTTGATGTTGCAGTGACTGGTGGGTAGAGAGAGAGAGAGAGAGAGAGAGAGAAACAGTGAGAGAAAGAGAAAAACAGTGAGAAACAGTGAGAGAAAGGGAGAAAGTGTGTGTGTGTGTGTGTGTGAGAGAGAGAGAGAGAGAGAAACAGAGACAGAAAGAAAGAGAGGATGAAAAAGAGAGACAGACAGACAGACACACTTAGGGTCTCCCCAGCTGCTCACCAATCGCTGTAATGGGTGTAATTTTCAGCCCATACAGGCCAATGCTGCCGCATGAGACTATTACAATAAAGAATCGTTTGTTTACCATTTTATAACAAGCTGCTCCTGAGACAGGGGTAGATTTGTGGGGTATCCGTGAGTGGGCTAGTTAAGGGGCAAGATGAGGGGCCAGCACAGTCAGGTGGTGCACATTTCACGCACATCACAGTCATTATAGGTGGACATTGTGTCTCTGTTCAGTGTTTCGTGAATGATGTCGGCTTTAGCCACAGAATGAGTAACTGAATACAGCAGTGCACCCAATACTCTAACTGTATTACGTAGTAACTGTGTAGTCAATACCCAATACTCTAACTGTATTACGTAGTAACTGTGTAGTCAATACCCAATACTCTAACTGTATTACGTAGTAACTGTGTAGTCAATACCCAATACTCTAACTGTATTACGTAGTAACTGTGTAGTCAATACCCAATACTCTAACTGTATTACGTAGTAACTGTGTAGTCAATACCTAATACTCTAACTGTATTACGTAGTAACTGTGTAGTCAATACCCAATACTCTAACTGTATTACGTAGTAACTGTGTAGTCAATACCCAATACTCTAACTGTATTACGTAGTAACTGTGTAGTCAATACCTAATACTCTAACTGTATTACGTAGTAACTGTGTAGTCAATACCCAATACTCTAACTGTATTACGTAGTAACTGTGTAGTCAATACCCAATACTCTAACTGTATTACGTAGTAACTGTGTAGTCAGTATGTTGTGAGTGAAACAACCGTGTGAACACGTGAACACGATTACCACTGTACTACAGATCATAGGACATCAGACACATACCCAGCACACGTTTACATTAAGAGCTTAATATTATACACTTATTATTACAGACTTTGCTTTATAAGTTGACATTATACAAATCCATATGGAGGAGGTTTTCTTATAGCCTATAAATACTGCATATGTAGGAAGATGTTTAGGGGTGAGTGATGGGGCAGTGATGGGGCAGTGATGGGGTGTAGGAGGCATTAGTCATCGGCTGAACTGCAGCGACTCTGTGGCCAGCTCTTCAGGCCACGTAAACAGAGCAAAGCGACCAGCAGAACAGGCACTCCACCGCTCCAGATGGTCGGGGCCGGTGTTTATTAACACAGACCTGCCCTGGAGGACTCGCAGAGCTGTGTGTGGACACACTTTTACTTCATTAATAAAGGGTGAGAAAGCCACGTCTTCGAAAGGTGTTCACTCAAATAACTCACTGCAGGCAGCTTGCCACAAAGCGGTAGCGAATAACGCTAGACAAATTCATAAGCTAGACATTCAGACATGTTTATTCTCCAGTGACTGGAAAATCGTCTGATTAATATTTTCTTCAGTTGATATGGGTGGTTCCTCTTGAAAAGGTCGAATGACGCCTCTGAATCAACTGACCTTTGTGAAGATTTAAGGGGCTCAAACCTGACTTATTGGTCTAAACATGGTCTGTGGGGCTCCTAGGAGGGTTTCCAATGGCAACATGAGGCTTAATTATGCATTTGTGTCCATGCACGGTTTATGAGTGTGTGTAAAAATGTGGAACAACATAGCAACATTAGACTTGCAGCCTGGAAGTTAGCTCCGTGGAGTGGGTGGCAGAGCTGTACGGTAAGCTTCAGATTACCATTACAACAAAATAACTACAAACCTGTTATCCAAAGGAAGGCTGTCTGGCTTTTGATAGAGAGCCCTGGAGAAAGCCTTTAACTGTGTGTGCTGTGGTTGACCAACAACTTTTTCCGTCTCTGTATGGGAGTCACGTGGTTGCTGTAGTGTCAGGGGTGGGAGTATGGGGAGATGACTGGGGCGCTGGGGTTAATGAGGATTTTTACAGCTCCTACATCAGCACAGAGGTCCGTAGTGTGTGATGAATAGAAACATCGACAAAATCAGCACAGAGGTCATTCCATAGTGTGTGGTGAATAGAATCATCTGAGACGCGTGTATGCCCAGAGGACCAAAAGCAGGCCTTTGAAATGAGAGTTGCTATGATTTCAAGAAACGCCTGAAAAAAATATTTCTGTGAACTGTGTGAACCAAGTGAACGAGTGGCCTTGATTTTGATATTAAATATGTACTGTATCCCACACAATACAGAATCCCCTAATTACAAAAGAACATGTGGATTTAATACCTACCAATACGACCGTTCGCATTATTAGCCGGGAGACAGGACAGCCCCTCTATTAATGCTCGCTGGCTCCACTATTGAGAGAGTGCAGCACAGTGAGTGACGTGGTGTAAATGTTTGATGAGATGGGGAGGGTGTCGGCGTGAGAGTGAGTGTGTCAGGCTTAGATTAGAGACACACACCACCACCAGCCAAAGCCCTCGGCTTCCCAATCCAGCATTCGGCAAAATTACGCAACTCTGACTTTTTGCTGTGGAAGCCGACGAGCCCCGTAATAACAGCACAGGCAGCGGGTGTAGAACTAGGCGCAGGGTCGCCCATCTCTGATAGGGGATGGATGAGTGGTGCTCGCGCCCGACCACCTCTCCGTCCAGGTTAAGGCGGCGTTATTTACTGCTGCTGGTGATTCATGGCTGATGAGTTCAGCAGCACATCACGGGCCTCATTCATTAGTAAAGACATCTGGACCACTGCAGTCAACTGTGTGGTGAATAATGCATTGACGGTACCCTGGACTCTAGACCTGCTTCAATCACCAGCTCGTACACTCCCGAATCCACAGGCAGGTTTTCATTCAGTTAGAGCAAATCAATATAATGAAACAGAAAAACACTTTGAAGTACCCTGTTCATTAGAGTATAATCTTTCATGAGGTATTCAGAAACAGGCCAGTGAAAGCAGGCCAGATTTCACAAGCATGTGCACACACACACCCACTTCATGGTACACTTGTGCAATGCACTTACCATACCGCTCTTGTGAATCCAGACCAACAGGTTGGCCTAATTTAGCTGGAGTGCCAACAAATGCTCAGTGGTATATGATCTGGACAGTTAGGAGAACATCAGACGAGATGGTGCCCTGCTTTTGAGACCAATGTCTCCCATAGGTCTGATCGCTCACATGTCCATTAGAGTCCATCTTGCAGTGTAGATACAGCTAATATCTTTCAATTGTCATGGCCACAACAACAAATAGCATAATTAAGTCCTTGTATATCTTATATGCATATCTCAGAAAAGGCAGTCTATTATGTTAATTACCATAATTGGAAAAGAAGATTAAGCATGTTTTATTTCTTCACCTGAAAGGCTACAGTGTGTGTTCAAGAAGACATCAAACAGGCGTAAAAATGTGACTGATCATTTGGGCTGCTTTCACTTTTGTTTATTTCACACTTTTGTTTATTCCTACAACCAAGGAATACGCTTCAGCACTGACCAAGACACACCGCTGACAGCTGGATAACTGAGGGGGGAAATGTGATTATTAGTGGGGACAATTCACTGAAACCACTTTTAAAATTTATACTGAACTTAATGAAGCCTCATAAATCAGGAAAGTGTTCTGATGTTGTCATATCTGGCCCCGCCCCCCACCTGTCAATCATGTCTATTGTTCCATGGTTTCCTTGTTCCACGTGTGTTTACATTTGCCATGTGCTCACGTTGTGATTTCGGTTGTTCCCTCCTGTTTATTTGTAACCACGCCCCCTGATCATTCCCACCTGTTTATTTGTAACCACGCCCCCTGATCACTCCCACCTGTTTATTTGTAACCACGCCCCCTGATCATTCCCACCTGTTTCTAGTCGTTTCCCTTCTTCATCCAGTGTTCTTCATTAAGCCCTGTGTGTTTGGTGTTTATTTGCTGGTATTTGTTGTGTCTACGCAGCCCATTGTAATTGGAGTGAGTGATATTCTAATATGGTTTTCAAGTATTGTATGTATTATTTGCCCCAGTGTTTGTTTTGTCTGTGGTTCCCTAGTTGCGTTTCCTTCCATGTCATATGTCTGAACTTAAGTGTGTTAGTCATGTCTATATATCTGTCTGGATTTATGATCTTGAACTCTTCTGATGATTACATCTCTGGATTATTAAAGCTCACTCCTCTCCGCGTTTGTGTCCATCCTCTTTTACTCAACATTACCAGCATTACATTGTGATGTTTGAAGCTTGTAAGCTATCCAGCTCAGTCTCAGCATAGAGAAAGTCAGACCATCCTTCAAAGAAGTGATTTCCTGACCATACATAGATACAGCTGCTTTTCACACCAGTGAGATAATACCAAATTATGGTTATAATAATACACATCAATATATGTGTTGGGTTTATCGTTTGTTATTGTTAAATGTATTGCTGTCTTAAGTTTTGTAAAATAGTGTCACGTAGGGCAACGCCCCCTCTCGTAGCTGTCACTCTGGGTTCCCTCATGTCTGTGTTCCCTGCCTGTTTGTCCCGCCCTGCTCGTTTATTTTGATGATTCCTCGTTTGTTGCCACGCCCCTGTGTCATTGTCATCACCTGTCCCTAGTTTAGTTCTGTGTATAATAGTCCCTGTGTCTCCCATGTCTGAATCGGTCTTTTTGTTCCTACCTGTTCTTCGTGAGTACTGCCGTTTGTAGTTTGCGCTTTTGTGTTACCTGTATTCCGTGTATCTTGCCTGTCCTCCCTGAGTTAGTCTGCTTTGTTGTTTTCCTTGTCCGTATCTATGCCCGTGTATATTTCTTGTATGGACTGCCTTCCCGATATGACCTGCGCCCGGTATCACAACTCTGCTTTTGGTAACTCCTGTAATAAATCTCGCTCTCCTCAGCGTTTGTGTCCGCCTCCCTGTTCTGCCCCACGCAGAACGTTACAAATAGTTAACATTTTGCCATTTGATGAGCATCTAAAAATATGTTTTTGCTGATCAAGCTTACATGTATATTAATTGTATTGGTAATTATTTACATATAGGCCTAATGTAACTTAATACAGTATCATATTAATAACAATAAAAATAGCTAACAGTTGTGCAAGGGAGCGATATAGTTAATCTGGAATATTACATTGTTTTTAGTTTAGGCCTTCTTTAACTGTGCGTGTGCAGGGGGGAGAGAGAATTATGACTGAAGTTATTATCATTAAAAACAAACCCACAATAACAGTGGTTAATTATAGTCTTCATGAATGCTATTCTGTGAGACGTTCACAGCAATGATGAGAGAAAAAAATGAACGTGTAAACAATCATGTCGGCTATTTTGGCTTCCTCGGCAGTAAGTGGCACATGTTGTTGTTGATAATTATTGGATGTAATCTATCCATATAACTGCTTACTTATAATTAAGCGACTAATAGGGAGAACACCAGTCACTCTTCTAAAGCAACAATGTCTATTACTGTCTATTATGGTGAATATCTTAGCCAGCACATATGCCCATTCCACATCTGTTCTAGGCTGAATCCCTTAGTGGTCCAGCAAGACACATTAGACTAAGCTAAAGATCTTGCACACGCGCACACACACACACACACACACACACACACTAGAGCCTAGCTTCTGAAACAATTAAGTTTCTCTTTCAGGAATCCCCACCTTTTTTTTAATCTTATTCTTACTAATGCAGATAATAACTATAATACCCTGAAATAATCCAAACTCATACCGTACTCTGTACTGTGTGCTTGGGGCTTTGGGGGAATACAGGGCAAATTTATTTCAGGAGTTATAAAATAGAGGAAAAAATGTATGAGGACTCTCATACACTCACTCTCTCTCTCTCTCTCTCTCTCTCTCTCTCTCTCATACACACACACACACACACACACACACACTTTGTCTTTCTATCTCACAGTATGGTTCTGATTCAAAGTGCAAAAGATCTTGAGGTGCGAGAAGAAGGCATTAAATTGATATGCCACAGATCAACTCCACATCACTCTCTGTGTCCAGACTTCATTTGTATCATCTTCACACGAGGGGAGCGAGTGGAAGCTGAGCGATAAGTGTGATGAGGAGGGGGTCACACCGCATGGGGCAGGTAATTTCATTACCATCTCCCACCCGAGCGGAAGAGGTTCCGACAGCTCGGGGTAATCAGAACATGGGATCGGAGACTCAATCATCACTGTCAGGAGTTGTAATTAGTGCAGCCTCGTCTTAATTAAAACTTCAGCTCATTATTAGGAATCATTGTTTACCTTGCCGGGGCAGTACTGATATGAATGTCATTGTCTGTCTTTCTCCAGCCGCCCTGCTCCAGGCCTTCTCTGCCCATTATTTCTGCTACAAGGAAGTACAGAGAAGATATGTTGGGGGCTTCAGGGGAACCTTCAGCTCCACCGCTTATTCCGTGTTTACAGATGATCTTTGAAGAGCCCGTAGTGGAATGTTTCATTAGCAGCACCTTCCCAGGGGGTGGGGCAATGATGGTGCGAAAGTGGTGATTACACCACCCACCCCCTGCAGTCCAGAGGCAGGACAAGACAGCTAGACCACACGGCTGGCCACATTAATAAACCATCCACAGTAAAAAACCAGAAATGACTGATTTTCCAGGAGTTAGTAGTAAAGTATTTCATTTTGCAAGTGCCCTGTTTCAAGGTTTATAGCAGGCACAGTACAGAAGCACAGCCTTTATTTTTTATAGCCTCAATAACCTTTAGAGTCAATGGATTGTACATAAAACTATAACCATGATAGAACTGTAAGGGTGACCAAAGGGATTTCTTTTTGCCACAAATGCATTGCCCTTTTGAAATAACTCGACATAAACATAGCTCACTGGTTGCTGCTTGTTTTATAATGCCACATTAAATTTACATGGGCAGTCTTTTCACCAAGTCATCTTTACCGAGAGGCACAAACACATAGTGGGCCTTATCCTCTCAGCAGCTTCTGGTCTAAATGATTTATACTACAATTTTATTGATAAAAATATTATATACAATAATAGTTATGCTCATCTTATAATCTTTATGTACAGGAGCCCTGAAGAGTAATGTAAAACAATTCTTTAAGTGTGGTCTGAAGTCAAAATTCCCCCTCAAAGTTTTTCTCTTCCTGCTCTAGCTGCCATAAAAGGTACCAAAAAAACAAATCTTGGCCAACAACTCAAATGTTGGACATTAGCTCCTCCTCGGGAGCCAAAATCTAAGATCTCTTCAGGTGGTGATGCATCATGCATGTCAAAGGAATTCTAGACTTGTACGTTATCAGGACAGAGTCCCAGGCTCTGTGGTGGATCACGCAGGCATAGAAATTAATATGTTTTACACAGAATTGCATGCAGAATATACCATACATATGTAAGCTCTGATGAGAGACAGCCAAAAGAAAATTACACACCTGATGTTTTTTTTCTACCCCCCCCCCCCCCCCCCCCCCGCGTCCCCCTGTCTTAATGTTTTTCTTTAAATGTATTATTATATTAGTCTTTGTTTGTGTGTTATATGTTTTCAAGCAAACACTTGCTGCACAGATACTTCCTTACACTTGCTGCACAGATGACTTATTATTGCTTGAGTGCCCAATGATGTCTGCACAATACTTTATACACTTATGTTAGGACCTGGAGATTGTGTGATTCAGAAAATAAGGATTTGGTCACAATTCGGTGTTTGTGTGGTCTAATGAAGGATGAATATAAATGGTCATCAGAATAGGAAGAATAATAGCAAAATGTAGTGCAGATTACTTAATGGAAACAATCAGAAACTCGTATGGTTATATACGCATGTCATAGTATATATATATGTCATAGTTCAACAGGTAGAAAATGTAAAGATGTATGAACTTGGCATTGCAGTTTACTTGATCGTGTTTGTACAGATATATTTGGATTTTATCAAGAGTTTAGTTTAGTTTTTTTATGAGTTATGTCCAAGGGCAAGAGGTTTTGCTATATGATATACTGAAGGTGCTTAAATGTTTAAGCTGTTTAAGAGTTTAATGTATGGAAAAAAAATGCATATACTACATTTTTCTTTTAAACTATTTAGATGATAGTCAATGTCTTTTATCCATGTCCTTCATGTACGACGTAGACACAGTAGCTTTCACAAACAAAGTATTTGCCCCAAAATCTGACTGTTTTCTGACAACTTGGCATTCAGTTTTTTCTCCTTGATTTCAAGTTCTTCAGTTCTTCCCGTACAAGCACATTTAGAACTGCCCAACACTACATGTACAGCACAATACCAGAGACCCTGTGGATTTGGAAAGATGTGTTCAAACCTGCTCTCAAGGAAAATGGCAGGCTGCTCTTGATTCAAGTCTGACCAGATTCAAACCAACAGCACTCCCCAGCCAGTGTGGTATACACCTCAGGTGTACTGACTCATTGTAATATGCTGATTTTATGACAGTTTAAAATCTGTAAAAATAATTTTTCAAGAGTACCAAATTACTTTATAATTTTGGATGACTCCAGCAGCCCGAATGTCAGGTGGGCAAATTTGACACTGGAGACAGCAAAATGTAATTTGTCAAAGGACAGAAGCATGCAGATCTAAAAACCTGATAACGTATCTAAGAAATTTAGCTTCTTAATCGAGCATGTCGCCACCAAACCAATTTTTTACCATCAAAGCAGAAATCTAATTTATTATGATATCTTCACTGTTGGTGTGATAATGGTAATTGTGTAGTTTAGAGGCAAGGGTGTGTTCAAGGATGTGTTCATTCATGTGTACACTCTTTTACACAGTAGGTCATTCACCAGGTTTGCACAATAAACTTGTCTGGCGGCTAATGGTTTAACTGTAAAAATAAATTGTAGTAGGAATTCGGGAATAAAAAAATAAAAAAACAGGTGATATATCAGTGGCATATAAAGCCATAGCATTAATCCAGCTATTTGCACTGTGTGCGTACACGTACGAGAGTCTGTGCACGTCTGTTCTTAAAGATGTAGTAACAAGCCCAAGAGGGTCTCCAAGGGGCCAATTTTCCCCGTCTGTTCTGCGGGCCATGTCGTGTCTCACTCTTAAGACGACATGATGGGGGCGGGGGGGGCGGGGGGGGGAGACGATTACAATAATTGGCACATATGTTAGCAGCTAGCTACCTGCCATACTCTCCACATACTTTACATATTGGAGCTTCACTCCAATTTCTTCCACTGGAGAGAGAAAATGCTCTTTTAAAAATGTAGACCATTAGAAACACAAATTGGAAAAACGTACATCAACCTGTGGGCAGCAGGGTTCAAGACCTTGCCGCTACAGGGGGAGATCATCTTATTCCCCCATAATGGCCCCCTCCATCCAGTTCAGCATCTTCACAGCACAAGATTTGGTTCACGGCAGGACTGTGTGCACACCGTAGTGGGCTGAATCATCACTGCCTCCCTCGTTGCGTTCGATCCAGTAAACCACATAGCTCGTTATGCGGGTACCCCATGTAAGGCCAGGGCTAAAGGCCAGGGAGAATTCCAGAAGTTGTAACTTGGTTGAAAAGGTCATGCCATTGTAGGTTTGGTATATAAACATCTAGTGTAAAAATGACAAAAGCAATGCTACTGAAATCAGAGAGGATGTCCACTATGAGGTTCCTAAAGGATCTACTCAGGAGAGCTGCTCCCACTAAAATATTTAGAAAACTCTGCAAATATTTGCTCTCAACTGAAACTAATGAGAAAATAATTCCTTCTTTTATGTTGCTCTTCCAGAGACAAACAATCTCTTTTTTAATTTGTTTGGAGTTTCTACTCCCTCATTCTTTCACACACATTTTTCATAAAAACATTGTGCCATTTCAGCAAGAGTAAGAACATAACTCCATGTGCTTCAGTCTTGGTCACGTCCGCCCTAAAGAGACAGATTCTTTAAACTCTGGATAAAAGGTTAAAGGTGAGGTTCATGTGATATACATCACAAAGCTGAAGACCACAAGATGCACAATGAAACAGAGTGGAACTTGAATGGAGCCTAATGTCACTTTCTCAGCTGACAAAGATCAGTCCTGCTGTTCAGCAAACCTGCCAAGAGAGTCAAGAGTAAACGAAAAAGAAGTGAGCGGAGGAATATCATGGCAAATTATGGAAGAACAAATTAGTAGCTGTTTATTCCTGGAAGTCTGCACTTGTGATGTAGCAGTAGGGATGGGAGACTTTGGAAGCCGTCTGCTACTCTGGAGGACTTGACTGCTACTCTGATGAAGTATCAGTATGTATGAGACACTCTGGAAGTGCTAAGGTTTAGGCCCAATGTTGACACACCACTTTCCCCAAATTGTTTAATCTGTAGGGGGCTTGATTCACTTAACTAGGATTATACGCCAGATCATATAAATGTACTGGCACAACAAATTCACAGGAGCATTTTGGGAACCATGTGTTATTCATTACATTATTATCTATACTATTATAATTATTCATTCATCCATTATATGACTCAAACAACTTCCAATTCCAGATCACTTCATTCATCTAAAATATAATATAATTTAATCAAATAATTGAGATAGTGAGAAAATATAAATGCAGGACAGCAGATTCACACCCTCAGGTCTTCTACATCACACATTTGGAAGACACCAGAAGCACAACTCTCCTTTCAAAAGCGCTAATATTAACCTTAGTCACACACCCTTCAAAAACTGATACAAATGACAAGTGTAAATATTAACTAGACATGAAAAAAGTAATGTAAGATGCAAGATCTGTGAATGTCAAAAATAATTACATCTCTATGTAGGTGGTTTTAAGCAGAGTTCTGATGGTTTTAAGTGGATGGTCAAGTTTAATTAAGTAGTGTGTGGATAATGTAAGTGGCAGAATGTGTATAGCAAAACACACCCAGCAACTGATGGCTGACCATTTCTATAAAAACATATATTTAAAAAATGTTAATATTTCAAGTGAGCTGAAGTGCATGAATGGTTCTGAATCTACATGAATTTAAATCATGGGATCTGGAATTTATGTCATCAGTACTGCTCCATAAATAATGTTATGGATGTGATCTCATAAAACCAGATGACTAGGTCTGTATCACTTCTGTCACTGCAGTGTAGTGCAATGCTAAAGGCCCCACGCACCAAAAAACTAAATTCAGATTCCTCTTTGAGAAACAGCATCACCCTCAGAAATGGGAAAAAAAAAAATTAGGCTATGCTCTGTACATTTGTGCAATAACGACACATTATATTGCCATTAACCTTTAGATTATTGCATGGTGCAACTGTTCTCTTTCTAGCAACACACACACACACACACACACACACACACACACACACACACACACACACACACACACACACACACACACACACTCCACTCCTCAGTTCGCCCAATTTCCGTCCTGCTTCTGAGCCATGTGTCTCCAGCAGCCATGCAGATAGCCAGCAGGGTGGAAAATTGCGTCTTGTCATTTAATTTCCAAAAAATCTTTGTTTCCACGGGATTAATCTTGCTGCTTTGCTTCACTTAAGTTGTTAGCTCAGCAAAACCAAACGGGCTGTGTCTGTATCTGCAATCTGTCGGGACAAGTTTGAGAACCTGCACAAAGATGAATAATGATCAGCTTCTTTCCTGCCACGGTGTGTGCTACCGTTTACTCTGCATAAGCCATAAATTACCAGGGTAAAAGCTGCAGAAGAGACTGCGAGATGCATTATTATGAAGTGAGGAACAGTCTAATTTTCTCCCCAACAGGTGGACAAAAGCTCCTGAATGGGTTCCACTGTTAGTTCCACTGTCAATCTGTGCACCACATCATCTATACAAGCATTTTTGTGTTGATTTTCAGTCAAACAATATTAGTCAGACAAAACAAAAACAAAACTCCATGTGGGTACTTCAAAGTATGATTTCAAATGTGCGTATTTGTAAAGAAGACAATGTGTAAAGAATCCTAATAAGAACACTGAGTTATTTCCTAGACAGTCTACGAGTCACATGACTTGAATTTGACTTGACTTGTAAACAGACAAAAGACTACTAGAAGACTACTTGAGGTGAATGATTTAGTAAAGACTCAGGTTAAATATTAATTTAGAAAAGATTCAGCTTTCTCTCAGTGCATCATTGCCTATTTCATATTTATATCATTACTATTCTTGATAACGCAGCTCTAAGAAGTTGAAATTTTGAAATTCTAACAGCGTTACTGATTAGCCTAGTTGTTGCTTTTAATTGTTTAATGTAATTTACATTTATTGCAAATTATTTTACAAATTAAATAATATTTTGCCCATGTCACTTTTCCTAAATCACTGTTTACAAAAAGACTCAGTTTATCTGCCTTGAAGATTACCCGTCACTTGAATATGTGTAACAACCTCCCAGTTCTGATTATACATGAATTACACCCAAAATCAGTCAGCTACCCTCAAAATTGGGCTCATTCTAGACAACCAAATTCTGACTATAATTATACAATTATGTGTTAAACCAGACACTTTTTGGATTATACCAAAAAAAGTCCCAATTACCCCTATAGTCAAAGAACATAAGCAATCATTGCAGATTCTATCTAGGTCCATTAGTCTTGGCCCAATACACAATACTGTCAAATACTGTAACATTTTAAATCAGTTTTTATAAAAAGCAACAGAATGATAATTTGCTTAATGTCACAAATCTTTACCACATAGCCTTTTTGTCAAATGGCCTCATTTTTTTTACTATTACCTTTGTACATGCAATCCAATCTGTGGTGAGTTAAAATGTACACAATAGAAAAGACTGCAGTTAATTACTGGCCACACAAACACAACATAACCAACAGATTATGTACAAATCCATCTTTCTCAAAATGGCTCTTGAAAATGTGTCAGTTCGGCTGTACTTTGGTTTCAACTAACAAATACAGAACACGTGTTTATATGTTTCCATAGATAAACTAAAACACAAAATCTCAATACAAGTACTCCCGATGCCTACTGAATTGAAATTACTTCTGAAAACCGATAACAAAAAGCATATATGTTTGTGTACAAACCAGTCTGTGTAGATAGTTTTTAAATGAGCAACTACTGGGGATTTATACATTAATCAAAACCATTTTTCTTAATCTCACATTGATTGGTTTTTTTACTTTCAGAATTAAGATTCACTATCTTTATTTTCTCTATCGCTGTCCTACTGAGATGCAGCAGTTCACTTATTTAGTGGTTATAAAAACAGGGTCTCGTGACTGAAACAGTGAAAGGCCCTGTAAAGCTCACACCTACTTCCTACTTGAATCTGCAACACGATAATACAATTCATCACCATAATTCTGGGGATGATAATAATTTGTCTAAATTTATATTATCAACCAGCACCACAGCATGGGCTAATTAAAGGAATAGATTTGATCAAATCAGATTCCTTCGGTCTGTTTAAGGGGGGGAAAAAACTGTGCAGAATCGATAGCTTTACAAGCGCACCCTCAGGCTTACAAAGACATGCCCTTAATGAAAAGACAAACAAATTGGGGAATGAAAGAACCGCTGAACTGAAAAAACATGCCCAGCAGGGCTCGTAGATTAAGACAGCACAAGTGGAAGCAGGTTACACTTATTAACCTTTCTGAAAATGGCCTGTGTGTTTGGGGGTTATTGATGACCTGGGTTATGAAGTCACAATGATTCCTCCATGAAGCCGAAACAAAAGGTTAAACTATTTACATTAATTGCTCCATAGGGTTGTGTATTGGCAGCTTGCTGAGCTTGTCCACTCCGCGCGATATGCTGGGAGGTAGGGATGCCGTCATCATGTTGGTGACTATTACGAGCAAACTGCTTTTTGATGGTACTCTGTGGCTGAAAGAACCATGAATAACTCTGAGGGCAGCCGCTGGCCAGAGGCATGAGAAACCTCACAGAACTCGATTTCCCATGAATAAAATCACCATGGGACTGTACAGTAGCTAACACCCCACATTTGCACATAAATGTGTGCCTCTTAAGGGCGCCTCCGTGCCCATACAATTCCAGGCCACCATCGGTGAGTTTGCGCCACGTGATAGCCCATGTCTATTCGAGTCCAAATCAATGCGAGTTCACTACTCTGAGATGTACAACACGGACGGGAAGAAACGGAGTGAGTGTGAGAGGAAAGCAGAGAGGTGAAGGAGGTAAATTACAGACGGCGAACGGGGAGCCATTTTTGTTCTCCCTGCTGAATATGATCCCCGGGTGTGCACAGTCATGAAGGTAATGGTGATTGAGGTAGATAGGGGAAAGGAGACTGGGGTGCCAGTGGCGGGGGGGGGGGGGGGGGGGGGGGTAATCCATCAAAGAGATGTTTAGCACACGATGCACACCAACACGCCGGGTTCAAGCTAAGGCTAACAAAACAGAACCTCAGGGGGTCAAGTTAACTTAACAGGAGGAAGATGATCAGGGAGAGCAGAGATTTTTGTCAAAGTTACGGAAATGGTAGGAACTACAAATGCACTTTGTTTAAGCCCACAAACATGCCTGAAAGTAATGAAATAATAACATAGTTGATTGAGTCACACACACACACACACACACACACCCTTAAGACTTCTTGAATGAGTTTTACAATGTACAGTACTGTATTAGAACCTCTAAGACATTGCAAGCTGTTTAATGTTACAATGCACTACAAGTCTCACATAGCATATTACCACATATGCTGCAGCCTCAAGACGGTGCAGTATAACCATAACCATGTTTCAAAACAGTCCATGTGTACATCCAACTGAACTATTGTAATTAAAATGACATTCAAAACACAGCGAGTGTCCATGATGGCTTCACCGTCATCAACCAGCACCTAAAGGTGAGACAGAGCCCATATGCCTCTCTTTCATATTCCCCTTTTTGCTCTGTCTGTCCTCTTATTCCTGTGCACATGTATTTCAGTCCAAGTTCTTATCTGTTTACTAGAAGATAGTACTGTCTCCTTCCCTCACCCAAGGACAAGCTCCGGTCTTTCACTGGCCTTGTCCTCTGTGGCGCTGTGAATCTGGATCTATCTATAGTTCCATCTAATCTCCTGCTTCACTGTCAACAACTGCGGGCCTGTTCTATATAGTCAGCTGTAAAACCCAGAGAAACACCGCCTTCCTCAGTCAGTCAGTGTCTCTCTCCCTCCCTCTCTCTCTCTCTCTCACCATCAAGATAACAAGTCTGTCCCAAAATGAAACCTCTGGACTATTATATATTTTATGTTTGCAAAGCAAGCATCCAATGATTTGTGTGTGTGTGTGTATTATGTACATTTATTTATTTGATTTATTTTCAGCATTGTGACGGTCACCCTGACCCTAATTATGAGTCTGAAATACTTTATAGTTCTAAGCTCGAGAGCCATGTCAAGCCTCGAAGAAGTGCCATTCCATTGAAAACGAGCACAAAATGCTTACTGGCAAGAGATGGTGCTGAAAACCATCTGACGAGTGTGTGAGGTGAGAAGTATTTCCATAGAAGAATGAACAATGCGGTTGTGCTCAAAATAAATAAATGATAAAATAATAAATACATGTACTAGTACTAGACCTTGCAAGTGAAGTGGTCAAATCATGCCTGTTATTAAAAGCCAGTATGCAAAACAGCATCTCCATTAACCATCACTCTCTCCAACACACAAATGGTTACGGCATTATTTTATTTCAAAAGAAGTACATTAAAAAGAAATGGAAAAATGTTATGGAAGGACATTTTAATATATGTACATCATGACGCACACCAAGAACCACTGAAACAGGGCAGACAAACAACAAACAACAGAGTGCGTCATTAAAATAAACGGTAACAGATTAAAAGGTGTACTGTACAGCTCCTAGCTGCAGCTATTCCATGGTGAAGTTATGCCTGTGTGTGAGCGCACCTGAATTCTAGCAGACACACAGCACAAACACTAACAGCTCTATCCTGCCATGTGGAAATCAGAGCAACACCCAGCCAAGGGCATTTTAGCTTTGCTCGCAATGACATACACTCTTCTAGACACGCATAATGTAGAGGTTACCTATGCGAGTGTGGCCCGAGGCGAGTCTTAAGTGCTGGAGAGTAATAAAGAAGACTGCCCTTGATCTTTCTTAAAGGGATGAAGATCCACTTTTTATATTTTTACCCAAGGCTACATATTTAGCATGTCTTGCTACTTAAGCTTTTTGAATTATGAGTGCTACTAACTTACAGAACTGCATAAGGAAAATTCTACGTTAAACATGCAAGACGTCTACTAGTATATGTACCACTGACGCTCATCTTATTAAGTCCACTCAGTAGAGGGTGATGCATGGGTGATTCTCAGCATTGGCAAAATTATAAACCTGTGAAGATTATGGCCACCACAAACCATCACATTGTAATCTCGTCATCATACAGCATTTATAGTGCATAATCTATTCTGGCCCAAGTTGAACCATATCCTATTAGAAAGCAATCGATTTAATTATTAGCAAGGCATCATCCATTGGAATGGAACCAATAATTCCATCACTGATTCACCCCTATCAAACCAGTTTCATCAAAGGAAGAAACACCAACATTCGTAGACTATTCCTATTTAATACGACACATTACTTTGCACTCCACAAGTTAGAAACCATTATAGTCACACTAGATGAGAAAGCTATTGATAAAGTCAACTGCAGGTCTGATGCCACATTGCACAAGTTGGGTTTTGGAGTATTACTTATGAAACTGATTAAAATGCTTTATACCACACCCAAGGCCATGGTCAATATTAACGAAATAACATCACAAAATGTCACAGAGGTTCTAGACAAGGATGTCCACTCTCTATTCCTGCTCGCATTTTCATAGAACCACTATCTAAATAACCAAGAAATACTCCAACATATCAAACTACTCAGTTAACTAAACCAAATCAACCATCCTATCACTCAATAAGATATTAAACACATCAGACCAGTCTTTAGAAATGCCTGTAAATTCACAGCACATAACATATCTCAGCTGTCAGAGCTGCATAAACCCAATTTTAGGTTACTACTTATAACTGATGATCTTCAACATTAGATCAATCATCAATTATACCTTATTGGTGGAATCTCCACTATCAAAATTGCCAAAAATAAATTCTTTTAATGGCTCTCATTCAACCCCTCTTAACTTGGTTTTAAATCCTTAGACTCCATTATCTCCTCATTTTACTGGGAAAACAAACCAGCAAGAATTAAATTAACCACATTACAAAAATCTAAAAATGCATGAAGGCCTTGAAGGCCTAATTTTGAAGAGTATCTCTTTGCTAATCAGCTACAGTACATTATCAAATGGATCAAGACCAGTCAATCAGACAAATCTTAGTCAGAATTAGAACAATCTCTAATCAGTAAAATTCAAATCTCACAATTTATCAGTCCAATACTTCAACCCCACCATTTTACAATCATTATTGCCACACTTGGCAGACACTAGGCCTACATACAACCAAAAACACAAACTACACCCATATTGTAAACCCGACTTCCCACTTAACAAAAATCGATCAAAACATTTCCACAAATGGATAGAAAGCAGTATAACTCATTAAAACAGATCATTCAGAACAACAGATTTTATATCCTTCTCACATGTAACCCAGATATGGACATAACCAGTACCTCAAACATCTACAGCTTAAAATCAACCATTTGGTCAAAAATAATTATAAACAAATAAAGCTCAAATCTGTGAATTTAGCTCGACAATCTCAGACTTCATTAATATCTCCTCTTCAAATAAACCTAAACCAGACTCAACAATATACTAACCATGTAGGAATTGGGAATAAGATCATTTAATTATTCCCACTGCTGAGATCTGCTCAAAGCTCTTTAAAAATACATTTAACATGACATAATAGCACTAATCAGCAACCTATAGAATACAAAATTATTGCCAAATTACAAAACACTGCACAAAAACAATTTCAAATGGGATTAGTAGACTGAAATCTGCTCACGTGAAACAGCCCCTGATAACTACACTCATGCCATATGGTGCTGTACATCCATTAAACACTTCTGGCAAGAAATTATTGATCAATTAACCACACTATTGAACCAGTCCATCCCTGTCTCAGCACCACTGTGTCTATTGGGATATAGGCCATATAAATTATAAGACTAACAAAGAGAAACTACAGAATGCTCAACAGGGCTACTAACATTTCTCACTGCGGGGAAAATAACGTAGGCTACGTATAGGTGGGAACATCTTTCAGCTTCAATCAAAAGTGAATCCAACAAATTACTTCAGCTCGACCTGGTCAACATTCATTAAATGTCCTACAGTAGCAAAAGCACATATCCATTTATAACCGGTAAACTTAGTTCTGTTACCAATTCATACATATACAACTATTCCACATTAAGGTGTGACCATTACACTGTGTGACCACAGTTGACCCAGGCATGAGGAAAGGCACAAAGTGGAGTTATTTACACAAATAACTCAAAACACAAATAACTCAAATATTACAGAATTTAGAACTAACGGTTTTATTTTGTATTCTTTCCACGTTACAAGGAAATTACATTTAAACTTCAGAAATGTTTGTGTCTGCATGCGTGAGAGGTGATTTAGGCCTACCTAATCTTTTTGAATATGTGCTTACATTAACGTCCTTCTAAATGACAATGATGAGTACCTGTGTGCAGTAATCAGAATATTACATACAGTACATTACCTTACACATGCGGTAAAGGTGCAGCAGTGGTGAGAGATGTAGGTGCAAAAACGGCCTTTCCAAAAACGCGGCACGTCAACAAACACACACGATTTTTTTCAAAAGAAAAGGTAGAAAATGACTTTACCTGCTGGCAGCACAAACAAATCTCACAGTCTATTCGACCGCAACATCTTAACAAACCATCTAAAAGCTCTTGGCGGTCTTGCGTATTATTTGCGTGAACTGCTAACTTGTTTCAGGACACTGAAGTTTAGTACAAACACTCACCTGTGATGAATATGGAGACCACACGTTACCACATTAAACTCTAGTCTCGTTAGCACAAAGCGTCTGTCCTTCTGAAACGGGGTAACATTAGTGAAAATCAGAATCGAAATAAAAAGATTTTAAAAAGCGAATTGACGAGTGTCTCTGAATTCTCTCATTTTGACAGAGCTGCATCAAGAGACGTAAGATGGGTGGTGCCAAACTCATTTAGCAGGAACTTCACTAGACGTTTTAGCCTGTAACTTCAGGGGTAAATATTTAAATATATAGGCATTATTTATGTTTACAAATGTATAAAACTCTGAGAATTTGGAGTAAACAAGAAAAGTACAATGTAAATAATGATGATTGTTAAAGTCTATGTGCCAGTTGTCCTGGGTACAGTGATTAGGTTATGGAATTATTGGTTCCGCAGTAGGTAAATATATTGTTGGTATAGAGAGCATAAAGCCCGTATGAAACTGGTGGCACTTGGCATGCATTAAATGTGTCACTGGGGCTCGGTACGGCTTGGAGGTTGTGAGCTTGGAGGGTGAGCTCACTGTTGAGCTTTCTGGAGGTGTTATAGGCTTATTTCAGTGAAACCCTGCTGAAGGAAGGTGCCTACCTGATGACCCCTGTGAAGAGCTTATGATATTGTGGTTTCGAGTATGAAGCAACTGGGCAGGGCCCTGTGTGAAACTCTTAATGGTTTGGCACAGGATATTTGACATCCTGTGTATAATTACAGTTGACCACAGGTTTGCTGTTGGCTAGACAGGTTTGGGTGGCATACCATTGTCCACCTAGACAAGCAGTGATAAATCACAGACATAAATTATACAAAACAACTGAACAGCTCCCTATAATTTTTCAATAATTTTGATGAAAGTGCCATTACTAGATGTGACTCTTATTAACATCTAAACCACACAACAATGCATTTGGCCACAGTCCCAGTAAATTATAGGTGTATGCAGACGCTCTGTGGTGTAGAAGTTAAAAAGAGGCAGATACTCCAGGAAACAATCACTGTAATGATCTCCAGAAAATTACTAGAGAATAAATGCATAGGAATTGGGTAGTTTCATGTGTTCAGAAACCTATAGGATGTACAGAACACATTAGGCTGTGGACACTAAGACAGCCTGTTCTCCTTGGTGAGGACATCTACTGCATCAGACAGCCCTGTCTGCTAAGATGTAAGAAGTATTCAAAAACACATGAAAAACTGATTCACTTGCACTAGATGCTTGAATGCAAGTGACACATCTATCAAACCAAATGTCCCTATTTGTCCATTTTTACCTAAATAACTGGTAGGTGGTACCATTACCCAAAGGTTTTAAGATTAGGTAATTATGTCCTCACTTAATAAACATCTACAGTGAAATTGAAACAGGCCTATGGACTTCAGGCTAATCTCAGTTTCATCCTCTATGGCTCGTCTCAGAGTTTCGTCCTCCATGGCTCGTTTCAGAGTTTCATCCTCCATGGCTCGTCTCAGAGTTTCATTCTCCATGACTCGTCTCAGAGTTACATCCTCCATGACTCGTCTCAGAGTGTCATTCTCCATGACTCGTCTCAGAGTTACATCCTCCATGGCTCATCTCAGAGTTTCATCCTCCATGACTCGTTTCAGTTTTATCTTCCATGCTCATCTCAGTTTCATCCTCGATGACTCGTTTCAGTTTTATCCTCCATGACTCATCTAAGAGTTTCATCCTCCATCACTCGTCTCAGTCACATCCTCCATGACTCGTCTCTTTTCTGTGACAATGGCAAGAAGCCACATTATATATGTTGAAACATTTTTTTAAATGTTCATCTGAGTGCAAATGTTCTGAAATGTTATTATTATGCTAAATAACCGTTCTCTACCTCTTTTCCAAGTGATCACAGTTCCAAACAAAAATCACTTCCACCTTTATCTTTGAAGGCATTGTAATTATCCAGCTGTGACACATATCAATCATGAGTCTCAGAGACCTTGCAGAGGTGCTGAGAGGCAGATGAGGGAAATCCGTTTGACCTGTCCAAAGCTGAATTAATTATCCAATTACTCCTCTCCGACTGACTGGGCTGCTCCGATAACTTCAAAGCTATTTACAACCGACTGCCGGCCCAAGATAACAAAAGGGCCATTTGCCGCATAATCACCTCACAGAGTAAACGACTGGCTGAAGGTCCATAGAGCAAGACTCCTTCATCAGCATTTCTTCTACTGGCGTCACACAGTAATGAAAGGGCAAGAAAGTTAAGAGTGTAACTGGGCGAAATGTGTCCTGCCTATCCCATATTTTTTTCCACTGCTGGCCTTTTTTGTCAAGTTTTCTTGAGCATTGTATGCTTCTGTTTCCACGTGGATCGGAAATGCACTGTTGATAATTCTTTTCTGCACTTTTCTCTCAATTATAATTTCCAAAAGAAAGTTTTTTTCCCACCAAGCTGTTTTTTTGTTTGTTTGTTTGTTTTTGTATCCTTAATTACCCTCATACTTATTAGAGGCTGCAGATTGGTTTAGATTTAATATGCACAGAAGAAGCTCTGACAGAATAGAATTGGAAGCTTCAGGATAATAATGCAAGGCAGTCCAGTTCTGTAATAGACTTCACTCATATATTTCACAAGTTTCTCATAGTCCTGTGCTCTCCCAAACATTTTGTGCATTAGTTAATTCCTATCAATGTGACAGGCAGGTATCCTGTTTCAAAAAGCTCCTTTTAAAAACCTTCATTTAAAGCCTGAATTCTAGTCTTTGTTTATCCTTTCACTGTGCACTAAAATATTCAGTTGCTCTATGGTTTTTGTTTATTCGGAGAGTATTATCCCTATCATGAAGTAACCTTTGTTAACCTGCCCACAGTAAAGTTGTTTCATGTATGCGTGTGGGCTGGAAGCAGCATAATCTATATTACTAGAGCTACAGATTAACATGTACAAGTACCAAAGATGTCAACTGTAGCACAACATCACTGCTTAGTATTCTGGGGAGGAGGAAGTGCCTTCATATTCCTATTCACCCCAAATCTGGAACTCATTCACTCAGATTATTTGTCAAGCATCATCAGGTAATAGAATTAAAAATCACTTGGAGATACACTTCCATACATAAGGCTTTCCTTAGACTGCTGTTGTTTTAAAAAGCAAATCTCCTTCTTTGGCAATATTTAGTGGTATTGTTTACAATGTCAAAATTATAGGAGTAATGTTAATCTACATCACAGTTCCAAGAACAGTACATAGATAACAGACTGCAGGGCAAATTAACTAGTAACATTGTAGTAACGTTATGATTTGTATAATCAAAGACACAAGGTTACATAAGAATCACAGTGCAGCATTATAACACAAAGAAAGCAAAATTTGTGATAAAACAGCAAGAGGTCGTCAGGATGCAAGACACTCTGACATGGAGCTGGTGGAACAGCGTGACCTGATCGATACGTCAGGCTGGCGTGCGAGCTCTTCTGAGTCACACTCCAACCGTCAGTGAACAAAGAGGGTGTTGAGCTCGGCAGTGTGGGTGCTGCACACTCTCATCTCAACATATCAGAGGCGCCGTCAAACGCAGTGGGGGAATACAAACATCCAAACACGTTTAAGGCTTTAACCCGTGACCTACAGACTCGGACAAGCACTGGTGTGTATTCATGAGAGTTAGGCACAGTTCTCTTACACCAGAGCAGAGGCACTCTCACTCTCTCTAACTCTCACTCCCTCACTCTCTCACTCTAACTCTCACTCCCTCACTCTAACTCCCTCTCTCTCACTCTCACTACCTCGCTCTCACTCCAACTCCCTCTCTCTCTCTCTCACTCCCTCGCTCTCTCTCTCACTCGCTCTCTCACTGTCAGTTGGTCTCTCTCTCACACTCACTCTCTCAGTCAGTCTGTCTCTCTCTCTCTCACTCACTCTCACTGTCAGTTGGTCTCTCTGATCTCTTTGTCTCTCTCTCTCTCTCACTCACTCTCTCAGTCAGTCTGTCTCTCTCTCTCTCACTCACTCTCACTGTCAGTTGGTCTCTCTGATCTCTTTGTCTCTCTCTCTCTCTCACTCTCACTCCCTCACTCTGTCAGTCAGTCTCTCTCTCTCTCACTCACTCTCTCAGTCAGTCTCGCTCTCTCTCTCTCTCTCTCTCTCACTCACTCACTCTCACTGTCAGTCGGTCTCTCTCTCCTCTTTCTCTCTCTCTCTCTCTCTCTCTCTCTCAGTAAGACTTAATCACAGTTACATTTTTAATCAGATGCTTAACATATAAAACATAATTATAACATATGAAAGGAACATCAATATGCCCTATGATTTTAAACATTAAACACAGAATTAGCAATCACATAGATGATAGATTTTGCGCCAAAATCATGCAGTTGTGAATCTACACTGTTGTGAATCTACACTACTGTAACTGAACCCTCATGCATGTGAACATAAACAGATCCTAACTGGAGTCCACTTGCATAAACATGAACGTGTCTATGATGTTTATGAAAGACAAGCACACAATTTGCTTTCTATTACAAAAAGATTGACAACTTTAACTTTAGCATAAAATCAGGGGAACAACAAAATCAACATCTGGACCTCATAAAACAACAACATAACATTTTTAGGAACAACATAAAATAAATTTATTGCACATGCAAATACAGATGACTGAATGACACGCAGACAGAGGACAGACCAGTACAAGACCCACAGACAGAGGACAGACCAGTACAAGACCCGCAGACAGAGGACAGACCAGTAAAAAACCCGCAGACAGAGCTGTAAGAAGCAGATTTTGTTCTGTTTAAAATCTCTAGAACCATTATTCACTGGCATTTACAGTTTTTCTCAGTCGATTCGATTCATTTTTCAGATCAGAATTGAAATTCTCAAAACAGTTCATTCAGTCTCCACATCTCCTTGTCACTTGTGCACATCATAATTGAATTTCTCCTTGTGTTTAACATTTTGCAAATGCTTTTGTACATATTGCAAATGGACATGGGCAGTTGTCTGTTGTTTTTTACATTATGTGTTGCTTATGTCATTTTTATCAAAATGTGTTGCATGGATTGGCTGTTGAATTGTCTTACCCTCCCAAACATTTAGTCTTTAGGTCATCGCCTAGGTCATTATATGCAAGAGTGCTGAACATGTTGTCATAATCTCTACGGCATCATTTTACATTTATTTAGTTAATTTTTTTGTTACATTTTGGTAATTTATCCTAATTTGATTAAATTGTTTGCAAGTAAACATTCAGTTACAGTAAGAAAGGGAATTGGTGAAGGCTTAGATCAACCAATAGTCTCAACCACAGGTCAGAGGTGCGTCTCATGAACCTTTACTGTATTTGGCAAACATTTAAAGACGCTAAACACGGCAGTATCACAAAGTCTGGAAAGACAAGGCCTTGTATAGGGTGAACAGTCAATAGGAGAAGTAAGACTGTGGTGTAGAGGGGTAATGGTGTAGATGGGTAAGACTGGTGTAAGGCTGAGGGGACAAAACAGTGAAATACAGTAAGGGCAACAATTGTGGACCATGTTTTACATGTAAGTAATGGTCTCACAATGGCTGAAGCTGGTTGCTGGGTGCAGCCGAATATTGGAAGATCAACTGTGTCTTCAATCGTTCAAACATTTCATAGAGAAAACATGTATGTAATTCAGAAATGTGCTCTCTGCTGTAAGGCTGCACATTGACATACTTTCTGACATGTTATTCTTTTTTTTTTTTTTTTTGCATTTTTGCATTCTTATACCATATAGGATATCAAGACTAGCTCATAGTGGTAGCAGAGGTTCCATTTTCACACAGCAAGAGGAGGCTGTATGTGCTCAGGTTGTTTTGAATGTGTAGAATAAGTTTCTAATTTTGCAGTTTTTCCAGTCAGTTGTCTGTCTTTTCTGAATTTCAGTCAGTGTTTTTGTCAACAAATTGCAATGCGAACAATACCGTCAAACAATATTGCTGTAAAAATTTGATTCCAGTCCAGTGTCTTGCTATCAGTCTCCCACATACAGTCATGTGTAACTTTGTGTTCCATGTAAGTTTGTATGTGTGTAACATGTATTTGATATACCACAGAATGTGCAGCGTTCTTGAAATTAAAAGCATAGCTAGTTTCCATCAGAATATACAGTCTGCACTGACTGTGACTTATAGTTGCACTGACAACATGACTAAGTATTTTGACTGCCTTGTTCATAGGCAATGACACACAGACTAGATATTCTGATGGCACTGACAAATTGACTGACCTAAATATTTGATTTTGAGTGAAGTATGTGCTTTTGCAGGTATTTCATTGAGTTTAGCTGTTTGCACTAACTGTTTTGAGAAATGCACTAGTTGTGATGCCAATGTAAAGCATGATGTGAGAAATGAACCAAACCGACTGGGAAAAACTGTAATAATATAATTTTCCTTAAATAACAATGCATCACTGAGAGAACATTAAATTAGCCTTCTTAAAGGGTGTCAAGTCAACACAGCTAGAACAGCTCAGACAAACCAGGTAAGAGTGTTCTTTTAATCAGACATCTATGCCAGATCATGTGGAGAAAAAATAGCATAGCATTAATTTTATCTGGACAAAAATCATTAGTTTATTTATTGTCAAAATTATTCTTATTCAATCAGCAGGGCTCCATGTTTAATATCACTGTAAAATGGCTTGTGCATAGCCTGTTAGTGAGAGCATGACATTGTGGGGGGGTGTACATGATATACATTCTGTATGTCAGAAATGCAGACCTTATTTTGTTTAACACCTCAACATGTCAACCTAGTTCACTGTCTCGGAGTTGAAAATCCAAGGTCTATATAAATCATGGGATTTTCATGTGATGTTGGAGCTCTGAGCTGCCACCACCACTAACTCACAATGTATTTAATCTGTTAATCCTGTAGTAGGCCTTACTGAAGCTTACTTAATGCTCTAATATAGAATGCACATATTCTGTGCCACTGTTGTGCTCACTATTAAAAGTAGATCTGCTAAATCCGCCCTGGTTTTTTTTACCTTTCACAAAAGACTGCAGCTCTCAGCCTGACGTGAATCCAGCAACCACCCACGGCAATCTGTAGCCACCACTGTGACTGAAGGCAGGAACCCTCACCCTACAGTCCCCTACGACTAACTCACACACTGCCGTACACAGTTTACATTTAGAAGCTGATTCAAGAAATGACTTAGAAACATTTAGAATAATTCAATTTCTGTGTTGTTCTTAAATTAGCCAGGAAACTTCAGCAATGACTTGAGATTTCTATTGGAATTCTGATAACAGATTCGTTCTTTTTTGTATTTTCTCACTTTAAGGTGTTAATTGAGCAATTGATTTAACTCAAGATAGTTTTCTCTTGAGACAATGTTATTTTAGTGCTTTCACAGCCTTCAAAATGCCCTACAAAACGTTTTTTTTTTTCATGAAACATTTCTAGGCAAAATAAAATAGAACTGCTAGATAAAAATATAGAAAAAGAGGTTTTGGTATATTTACTAGTGGTACAGTTTACGCAGGCTCACATTCCTGCTGTGAAGACAAGTGTGTGTGTGTTCTCAGTCAACTAATCCAGTAACATCAGAGATACAAACCTGACAGTAAAACATGATGTATGTTACAAGGAAACACTGTGGTGAAACATCTCATCCAACGTGTGAATAACGCTCACTACTGTCTCGTGGTTCTCCTCAGTGCGTATGTACATCAGAGAGGACGGAGGTGTGTGTGTGTGTGTGTGTGTGTGTGTGTGTGTGTGTGTGTGTATATAGTTACCCTTGTTTAAATAACAGCGTGACACTGTGAATTCCTAGATGCCAACAGAAGATGGTCTGGGCAAATATTCACGGAGCACGTCAAAAGCAATTCATACAAGAGGACGGGCGGCGCATATTCAATGGCGCTGCAAACGATACAATCTGGCGCTGCTCTTTCCCATGTTCCCTCTGTCTGGCCCCCAGCGCCCAGCCAGCCGGCACGCAGCAAACCAGCCAGTGAATTAACGAGAGAAAGCAGCTCCTGTAAAGAGGGTGCCAGAGCACGTTAAGGCGCCTGGCCAATCACGCGCCCGTGAGCACCGCGGCACACCACCACGGGGCACACGGAGAGACACGGGGAGACACGGGGAGACACGGGGAGATGAGAGGCAGTTCTGGGGCCTCCGATCTTATCCAGCTAACACACTGAAAACAGTCTAAAGAGGAAGTCGTCTATATTAATGCAAACTGCACTCTGGAGCTGAATTTAGTTAATTTTTTTTTTGTAAATTCTACCCATGTGTGTAGGCAGAAATACTGCATTTTGGTTTGGACTGCTTTTGCAGACTGCTAATTTCACACTGTTCTCATTATTTGAATTGTGCTATCCTTGTAAGTTATTCTACATTAGGCTAGCTGCCAGATTACTGCAAGTGGTGGCACACAATCAGTGCACAATACAAATGGGATGCACTGCCCTCTGTTGCCAACCACTGTAAGCCAGAAAAAGCAATCTGGTTCCTTATTTTCTGGACTACTGAACCACACATCTGTTTGTTTAGTTAATGGTGACAGTATTGTGAAAACTGACCCTGAAACAGAGAATAAGGACAGAGAGAGTGGTCAGGTGCTGTGTACTTGGAGATGTGGCACTGAGCCACGTTGGGTAGGAACCCTATAATTAGCATATGGAGGCTAACTTGGTGAATAGTGTTCTCTAGGAATATTTCATCCAAATGGAATTTATCAGGTAAGACTAAGACATATGTCTAAATTAGACTAAATTAGACTGTAGGGTCGCTAGGTGTATTTATTTATTCATTAGCAAAGTTAGCATGCACAATAAATTAGATTTTAAGCAAGCTCAAGATGCTCTGTCTTGGAAGGCAGTCTGGGATGCTTGGACGGCATTTCCACGAGTAGCAGGAGGGCAGTGATGGGAAACATGGTGCCTCTCCCAGCAGACAGATGCTCTCTAGAACCGCTGGCAACCCGGTGGGGAGAACAGAGGAGAGAACAGAGGGGAGAACAGTGGGGAGAACAGAGGGGAGAACAGAGGGGAGAACAGATGGGAGAACAGAGGAGAGAGCAGAGGGGAGAACAGAGGAGAGAACAGAGGGGAGAGCAGAGGAGAGAACAGAGGGGAGAGCAGAGGAGAGAACAGAGGGGAGAACAGTGGGGAGAACAGAGGAGAGAACAGAGGGGAGAGCAGAGGGGAGAACAGAGGGGAGAACAGAGGAGAGAACAGAGGGGAGAGCAGAGGGGAGAGCAGAGGGGAGAACAGAGGAGAGAACAGAGGAGAGAGCAGAGGGGAGAGCAGAGGGGAGAGCAGAGGAGAGAGCAGAGGGGAGAACAGAGGGGAGAACAGAGGGGAGAACAGAGGGGAGAACAGAGGGGAGAACAGTGGGGAGAACAGAGGGGAGAACAGAGGGGAGAGCAGAGGGGAGAACAGAGGAGAGAACAGAGGAGAGAACAGAGGGGAGAACAGAGGGGAGAGCAGAGGGGAGAGCAGAGAGGAGAGCAGAGAGGAGAACAGAGGGGAGAGCAGAGGGGAGAACAGAGGGGAGAGCAGAGGGGAGAGCAGAGAGGAGAACAGAGGGGAGAGCAGAGGGGAGAACAGAGGAGAGAACAGAGGGGAGAGCAGAGAGGAGAGCAGAGAGGAGAGCAGAGAGGAGAACAGAGGGGAGAGCAGAGGGGAGAACAGAGGGGAGAACAGTGGGGAGAACAGAGGAGAGAACAGAGGGGAGAGCAGAGAGGAGAGCAGAGAGGAGAGCAGAGAGGAGAACAGAGGGGAGAGCAGAGGGGAGAACAGAGGGGAGAACAGTGGGGAGAACAGTGGGGAGAGCAGAGGAGAGAGCAGAGGAGAGAGCAGAGGAGAGAGCAGAGGGGAAAACAGAGGGGAGAACAGAGGGGAGAACAGTGGGGAGAACAGAGGAGAGAACAGAGGGGAGAACAGTGGGGAGAACAGAGGAGAGAACAGAGGGGAGAGCAGAGAGGAGAGCAGAGAGGAGAACAGAGGGGAGAGCAGAGGAGAGAGCAGAGGGGAGAACAGAGGGGAGAACAGAGGAGAGAACAGAGGGGAGAACAGAGGGGAGAGCAGAGGGGAGAACAGAGGGGAGAGCAGAGGAGAGAGCAGAGGGGAGAGCAGAGGGGAGAGCAGAGGGGAGAACAGAGGGGAGAACAGAGGGGAGAGCAGAGGAGAGAGCAGAGGGGAGAACAGAGGGGAGAACAGAGGGGAGAGCAGAGGGGAGAACAGAGGGGAGAGCAGAGGAGAGAGCAGAGGGGAGAACAGAGGAGAGAACAGAGGGGAGAACAGTGGGGAGAGCAGAGGAGAGAACAGTGGGGAGAGCAGAGGGGAGAACAGAGGGGAGAACAGAGGAGAGAGCAGAGGGGAGAACAGAGGGGAGAACAGAGGAGAGAACAGAGGGGAGAGCAGAGGGGAGAACAGAGAGGAGGCTTTACTAGGTGCAAGGCAGCGTCTTCCTAAATCACCATTCACTGTCATCACTGGCAGCACCACTGTGCACTGACTCCAACACATGGCAGGAGCAGCAGCCCAGCGGGTGGCAGTGAGTGAGGGTCAGAGGGAGCGTGATGACAGAGGCTGGTGCCAGTGGGCAGGTGAGAAGTACTGAAGCCAGATCAGCATGTGACTAGTGTGGAGACGCAGGCTTCAACATGTCCCCCAGGACCAGAGCGGGAGCCCTCTAGCCTTGAGCCAGGACAGGCATCGAAAGGTACGTTGCAGGAGGAACCCTGTTCTCCACCCCCCATCCACACACCAGAACCCCCATCATATTCATCCACGAGAGACGGCAGGGCACTGGGGTAGAAGGGCTGTTGATCAAGCCCACAGGCAGGTGAACAGCGGTGCGGGTGGTCGAGGTGGCTTACCGACAGCCTACACGGACTGAAGTGCCACTGCGGACGAGAGCTTCTGCACTGTCAGACTAACCTCTCCTAATGCCAAGCTGAGGCGTGCGGGCTCACTGTTGTTCTTTCACAATCCCTTCTTGAGCTAACAATCCACAGAGCAGCCCGAGCTCGCTCCCCGCACCCGGCTAGCTGGAGCCTTCCGGGATGGACAGGAGATGTGTGCAGCACGCAGGGGTGGAGCTGGAAGAAACCTTGTTAGGGCTTTCCCCAGGAATCACTGTCATCACGGACCACAGTTAAGGGTGTCAGCAGGCAGGATAAACAAAGGTAAATCCACAGTCAGAGCCTGGAACGAACAACCCAAAACCGGGAGTATGGAAACAGATAAACAAATACAGAATGATACTTTCTGCACTGACAAGATGCTCTAAAAGCAGTACAACCAACGAGGGAGTATGTAAAAGAGTCTTAATAAGCAAGGAACAGGTGCGCAGAATAACGATCAGGCAGCACCAAGGTGGAGCCAAAGCTACTGGGAACCAATCAGGGGTGAATAAGCTAGTGTGACACTTCCTAGGGCGGAGACTCCTCGGCACGTACTAAGCTACAACATCTCCATCCGCCTTTTCGCGTTTTTCCCCATAATTTGACAAAAAGGCTCGCACGGACAAGGTGAGGTTTAGTAGCAGTTTACTCCCTCCTGTGAGAACTGTGCTGGCTCCAGCAATAATTACAGAGGGACAGGAGAGGTGTGACGGTTATAGCTCACAGAGGTTATTAAATGCAATTTCTGTATGCATTTAAAATGACGCTGTGGTCCATTATGCTTTATTCTAACAGTGGCATTCAAGAATGTTCTATTTGCTTCAGCATTTTGATGTGGAAAGATGTGGGATCCTCACTGTTGGTGGGAACTGCACGTTCATTTCCTCCCGTGGAACTCTTGTTTATTGTCCCTGGTGAAGGTTTGTGGGAGTGAACGGTAATGAAATGAAAATGTGCCCGCACTGTAGCCAATGCTAGTTAGCATGCTTGTTTTGGAGGGAGATGCACGATGTGCTTCCGAAAGTGTATGAGAAGAACTACCTCTTAACACGCACGCCATTGTTCCTGTCAGAGGACATGCAAATAGCAGCGCCGACGTAATGAGACGGAACAGTCAATTCAACCCTGCGACGCTCGGGTGTTTGTCCTCCGTGTCCCTCCACCAGCCCTGTCGGGCTCCAGAAGGCAGAGAACATCTCCACCATGGCCTCGGGTCATTTATTCAGACATATATATTTTAGGCCAGAGAATATACACAAATCACTGTATTCAAAAGCACACTGGAATGCATACAGAATCAGGCAGGCGAGACACCTGTGCATGTTGCATACTACAAATGATATAGTATGAGGGGAACTGTGTGGGTGTGAATGTATTAGAAAACAAAAGAGGGAAAGAGAACCAGCCATGTATGGTAAGATGGAGAGAGAAAGAAAGAGGGGGAGGGAGGGAGGGAGGGAGGGAGGGAGAACAAGCTTGAAATGCTAATATCTGACCTTGAGCATGTCACTCACCCATAGTTTGTTTACTTCATGACACCTCTCTCTCTCTCTTGCACGGTCACAGCAAACATGCAGTCCATATGCAGAGGATGCAGTCAGTATTCCCTAATATAGAGGTGATAACGCCACAGGATAAAATGGTAGATTGTCAGTGTGCAGCTTTTAACCAGATGAAGAGGAGAAACGGTTGGAAGGAGCATCACTGTAGTCTGAGGAACAGAGGACCAGGACAGTGGGGCCAGTTCAACATGCTCTGGTACCAGTCTGGAGAAATAAATGAGCCTGGTGTTATTACCCCTGGTCACCATGCTTAATTATTATACAAGTGTAGGGAACAGGAAGACGTCTCAGTCACTGCTGTCATTGCTAGGTGAATAATTTTGCCCTGGGTTGGGACATAACCCCCAGCTTTCTGATTTCATGGGCTGGGACTTCAGTTGAACTGGAACAGATAGAAATGGAATTGGATGCGAGAGTTAAACTCGCTCATGTCTTGTAGGAGGGTCGAAAGTGCCACCAAACCTCAGTGACACAATAGAAATTTAGATCTGCTCCCTGTGTCTGCTGAAGGGTCATGAGCACACATGCACCCTACCTCCCTCTCTCACCCTCCCTCCCTCTCTCTCTCACCCTCCCTCCCTCTCTCTCTCACCCTCCCTCCCTCCCTCTCACCCTCCCTCCCTCCCTCTCTCACCCTACCTCCCTACCTCTCTCACCTTACCTCTCTACCTCTCTCACCTTACCTCTCTACCTCTCTCACCCTACCTCCCTTCCTCTCTCACCCTCCCTCTCTCTCTCACCCTACCTCTCTCACCTTACCTCTCTACCTCTCACCCTCCCTCCCTCCCTCTCTCACTCCCTCCCTCCCTCTCTCACCCTCCCTCCCTCCCTCTCTCACCTTACCTCTCTCTCTCACCTTACCTCTCTACCTCTCTCACCCTACCTCTCACCTTACCTCTCTACCTCTCTCACCCTACCTCCCTCCCTCTCTCACCCTCCCTCCCTCCCTCTCTCACCCTACCTCTCTCTCTCTCACCTTACCTCTCTACCTCTCTCACCCTACCTCTCTCTCTCACCCTCCCTCCCTCTCTCACCCTACCTCTCTCTCTCTCACCTTACCTCTCTACCTCTCTCACCTTACCTCTCTACCTCTCTCACCCTACCTCCCTCCCTCTCTCACCCTACCTCCCTCTCTCTCTCACCCTCCCTCCCTCTCTCACCCTCCCTCCCTCTCTCACTCTACCTCCCTCCCTGCCCCCCCCCCCCCCCCGCCCTTCCCTTTCCTCCGTGCTGTTTCTTGGCTGTCATCATGACATATGTTGAGCTCACAGGTTCCTCCAGCCCAGGGCCAGCTCCATGCTGAGTGGGTTTTGGATGCCGTGTTGCCATGGAGAGCCAGCTGTAATTTCAATAGCGTTGCCATAGTGAGCAGGTAATATCAAGAAAGTGTTTTTTCAATAGCGAGACCCTAGAACACAATATTGCAGTGTTATACAAAGTCTAATAAAAGCTGCAGTATCTGCATGATGTTGAAAAGCTGCTCCCTTCTACCCGTGATCCACAGGTTTTAATTCTTTGCTGTTTGTGGGAACTAAGATTAGCAAAGGTAATCTTAATAAAGTTCGTAATCTACGACATATTTTGGGATGAAAATATTTAGAAAAAGATTTTTGAAAAACATTTTCACTTTTTATTCTTTAGTGTCACTGTGCACTTATTTGTCAATTCATTCAACGTTTTAGGTTTTCCCAACTCTGCTCAATCCCGACAGAACCAGCCGGCGGCACTGGGATGTGAAAAAGCCCCAAGTGCCCTCATTACGATCCTGACCCGCCCATCACAACACAGCACACAATAGCAATACTGCTGCGTATTGATCGCTAGAGCACAGAACATGGCCCGGCTCTCCACACCAGAACCTGACTGACAAGTGCTCAAGTGTGATGTAGTGTAGGTCTTAAAAAGAGTCCGAAGCCTGTGTTCCATCTCACACACACACACAAACACACACACACACACACACACACACACAAACACAAACACACAAACGTACCCAAACACACACACACAAACACACACACACAGAACCAGTCCAATCAAACTAATATAGTAAAATACATATTTCAATATTTGCAGTCTTCTTGCAAAATATCGTTAAAGATTGTGTACACAATAAGCACTATTTACAAATGGGGAAAAAAACTATTACACAACCAAATCAAAGTGATAAATTCTAACAAATATAAATAGAAATATGTCGACATTTTCATTCACTTAAATCACAAATCTTGCTCAGGGCACAGTTCTGACATTAATAAAATGATACAATATTTAACCGTTTTCAAAAACCTTATTACTAACAAACCTTTTCCTAGGAATTTTTGGCACCATAGATCTAATTTGTACTCCCCTATTTCCACAGAAACATTGCAAAAATACTATACATTAAAGGATTTCTAAGCATGATACTGACACAAACTGACAATACATAAGACTACAGCACAGCACTCATGAAGAAGTGGGGAGGATCTTCGCTGCTAGCATGAGTCACTGCTAGCTCGCAGGAAGAGGGTTACATTAGCATACAGGAGGCCAGTATTGTCATGTTGCCACCGTCTCCTTGTTCTAAAAATTACAAGATCATTTCCAGCCATGTTTTGTAATTTCCTATAATGGTTACACAAGTGTTTGGCTCATTTCAAACCCTAATACAGGTTCACACACGCACGCACACAATCACACACACACACGCCAACATACAACACTGACTGAACAGATTGAAGTCACTGGCAAAGTTACCAACAAAAAAAAATCTTTGACTTTTGATCTTTATGCACTTTTATGTTTCTTATATTCATGTCTGCCCTTGTCTTTTGGATCGGCGTATCAAAAACAAGGCGGTGAAATCAGAAGAATGCTGAGAGGAGTGAGACACGATCCCTGAACTGAGGTGAACGCCCGTGCGCTCTGGCGTGGGCGAGCGTCCGTACGGGAGGCAGCGTGGAAGAGTCAGAAGAGCCCGCTTCATGCCATGGTGTACCCGTAGCTCCCGCAGTGTAGCGCCACCAGCAGGCGGTCCCGCAGAGCGTCCTGGCTCGGGTACTCAGGCAGCTTCAGCATGTTGATACTGCGGAGGACACACACAAACACACGGGTAAGCGCCGTTCGGTCGGGGGCCGAGCGGCAGGGCGGGTCAAAGAGGCCCACGTCTGCTCGGCTCCATCACCCAAGCTGCCTGTTTCAAGGCTGGGTGTTGGGCCACTTCTCCGTTCCCTGCTTTACCTCCTTGTGTTTAAGCTGCGTCTACGAGATCGTGTCTCTTACGCTCTGCATCATCCCATAGAGTTCCCGTTTGTGTCACTGGGCTTCACGTGGCACGACTACAGAACTCTCACAGAACCACACTGCCCTCTGGTGCTTTTGGACGTTAAAGCACTCGGGGGTGTTTGAATGCCGTGCGTGCAGTAGTGTGCCATCTTCCTCACCAGGTACTAGAGGTAGGTAATAAGTTGGAGGTGTAGGGCACCGCAGCGATGGTGAACTTCTGCAGCCCGCTGCCCCCCATGAGAAAGGCGAACCCCCCATGTGGAACGCGGGAGCTGGGGAGAGAAGATGAGGGAGAAGATGAGAGAGAAGATGAGATCAGGATCAGAGAGCCACGTCCTTTAAGGCACGAGTGCCCATGGCTTAGTCATGCACAAACACTGTCCATTTATTTGATATCTGAAGGCTGAACACACCCTGGTTTTTGTCTATTAATGATTTGTGTTAACAAGGCTCAGATACGAGTTCTTACCTCCCGGTGACAAACTGTAGAAGAAGAACTCTCTCCTCTTGAGTGAGTGCGTCCACCACGTCCCAAAACCACTGCCAAGCAGAAAAGCATATGCCAAATCTTAAACACGTTAGTCAGGGCGTTGGGAGATCACACGGGGCAGCACGCACACACTCTGGGCTAGGAACGGACTTTAATTAAAAACACACACACAAAGATCTGCCAAAAAAACACATCTGAATAAACTGTCCTAGGAGATAAGGGTGGCCTCTACCACGGCGCTCGAGAGGCGGAGAGAGCTGCTAACCTGGATGACTGGGTCCTCTTCTTCATAGCCACTAGTGTATTCTGTGTTCCTCTTCCAGTCCATTACATCAATCTCTGGCATTCCAGACAGCAACAACTCCTGCACACACACACACACACACACACGCACTTTAAAAGCAGAAGAATGGCACAGCGACTCAGCTCATAAGTTCATAACAGACAATCTGATCAATAACTCGCTCGTCCGACTCATAACACGACCGTGATTTCGCTCCCATAGTGACATTTCCCGCGACCTCCCCCGAACAGGCGGTGCGTGCGACGCGGAGCCCAGAGGACAGAAGCGGAGGAACACCTTTGATCAGCGCACGGGCGCCGGGGCGGAGGGCCGGACCACACCACTGGGCGCAGACGTCGGGGAGACGGGCAGTAAAGCCCCACAGACAGTGAGCGTGAAAGTGCCTCCAAACAGAGCCTCATTAGCTGCACCCTGGGGGGGTTGGCCAGAGGGCTGTGTGAAGATGGGGCGCAGGACAGACCACACAGGCATGTGTAGTGAAGCCCACGGTAATGGCCCTGGAAAAGCATCGATCTGGGACAGAGCGATGGTGGGAGATAGAGGGAGAGAGGGAGAAAGAGAGAGCGAGGGAGAGAGAAGGAAAGAGAGAGAGAGAGAGAAGGAGAGAGAGGGAGAATGGGGGAGAGAGAGAGGACAGAATGAGAAAGAAACAGAAATGAGGAAGAGAAAGAGAGCGCACCTCTTCTTTCTGCCGACACATACAGAAACAGAGGTGGGAAATGGAAAGAGAGGAAGGACCCTGAAGGTGAAGGTTGGTGTGAGGAAGACGAGGTAGAAACGTCTTCGTCCCACCACAATGCAGAGAGAAGCTCGTCCTTATTGACTGATCAGTTCTTTGCAGCGCAAATAAAAGCACTATTCCATCTGGGAAAGACTCATAATCTAAACAATATTCCATCATAATCTAAACAATATTCTTTCTATGTGTGAAGTTGCAAAACTCTTTTTTTTACCCCTTCCACACTGCGGTAACGCTCCACGTGCTGGATACTCCACTGTGTCCAAACTTACAGCGATAAGGATTAATTAGATAAGCATTAATCCCATTTCAGTTCCTTTCGCTGGCTACCGGATCATTCTTATCACACTTGATCATAATCCTGCTCTTAGGATTCAATTAAAAGGTGTAGCCTTATTATTAGCGTCTAGCACAGAGACGGGGGGAAGGGCGGAGAGAACAGCACGTTCCTTCTAAGCTTCACCAGCTCTCTACCAACACACGTCTTAGAACGTCTTTAATCAAGACTTTCAATAGTTTAATCATTAAGTGTGAACTAAACCCTACTGCTCAGTCAGGAATAACGTTCCCCTGCGTTAGGTAGAGTGAACCTGCACCCACCACTGTCCACCAACCACTGTCCACCCAACCACTGTCCACCCAACCACTGTCCACCCCACCACTGTCCACCCAACCACTGTCCACCCAACCACTGTCCACCCAACCACTGTCCACCCAACCACTGTCCACCCAACCACTTCACCTTCTGTGGTCTCGGAGAGGCCGGCACACACACCCCCACTACCCCCCATGCATTAACTCCCGGCGTGTGGGCTGCACTGTCTTCAGGAGCACAGCACAGTCCCCGTACTGCTGCGGGGTCTCCATGCCCAGTGCACAGGGGCCTAAGTGCACTTGACAGATGGAACACACTATTCTTTTGGGTCTCCTTTGACCCCCCCCATCACCACTCCAACATCTAGCTGGTGTTTGAGGTCAGCCATGTCAAGCACCAGACGCCATTGCTTCAGTATTAATGGCGCCGAAGCACACACACCCTGCTAGTGTAGATGTCTGCCTCTTTACCCTGACCCCCCCCCCCCCACAGAGCCCGTCCCACCCCCACCACGCCGCATTCATCACACTGTCAAAGTTCTTAATGAAAAGTCCTCTGGCATTTTACACTATGTATCATTTCCTTACATTTGCACATCCACAGCTAATGTGTGGCACGTCCGGCCGCCTCTCTGTGCCCCGGGGGCTTAGAGACGCAACAACCACTACATTTCTCTCTTCGTCTTCACACTCGCACTGTATTATGGCTCACAACCGCAAATATATACCTACTAATATTTTACACTCCACGCATCATTCAATCCTACTGACTGACTTCTAAACATAACAGTCGTTCCTTGTATGAATGTTTCTAATGTCGCAGTAGCTGTCGTGGATTGGCTCTGGGCGAGACGGTGGGTTGCAGCTCCCGGGTGCTGTCTGCACTCCAGGGGTCCAGCGAGACGTGCTCCATGTGTGGGAGATATTCATCACCCGTGGTGCTCATGGCTCGAGCCAGAGGCTCAGTGAAATTACTGCGCTGAAATTAAATAAAATTAAATTGAGTTGGAGTCATTAGAGTGAGAATGATGGGGGAGAGAGTGAGAAAAGAAATGTTACAAAAAGAGAGATAGAGAGATGGGGAGAGAGGGAGAGAGAGAGAAAGCGTAGCAGGGTAGACTTTTATCATCTGTGTGGAATAATATGAAAGAAAGGCAGGGGCTAGAATAAAAGAGAATGAGTGTTAAGAGGAGAGAGGAGCTCCAGAAGGATGGGGACTGACCAGCTCATACTCATCAAAGAGCTGGATGAGTGACGGAGGGATGAAGGTGTGGAAGCCCAGCAGGAACGCATTGATCTGGGGCTGGATAGCCCTCGTCATCCTCAGCTCTGTGACCAGCTGCACGTACTCTGCCTGAGAGAGAGAGAGAGAGAGAGAGAGAGAGAGAGAGAGAGAGAGAGAGAGAGAGAGAGAGAGAGAGCGACAGACAAACTGAGACGGAGCCTGAGAATGAGGATATTCCCTTAGACAAGAAACTAAGTGTGAAGCTTGTACTACAATATAATGCTTGGTTGGCTGGTACTATATTTAGTACCAGCCTCTGTTTGTCTCTTTGGACAGTTGTAGCTTCATGCAATAACCAGGTAGTGACATTTACCCTTGAAAGGTACTCTGAGCCAATCTTCACGCAAATGGTTCTGCTAACTCAACTAAAACAGAAGCTATGTGGTCACAGCCAAACTAGCAAATAACGGGAAGTTCGGAGACGGTTGTCTCCTGCAGTTGCTCCCGCACCTTGTTATCTTGGGTGACCTGGAGGCTGGTTCCTCCTGGCTTGAGAGGAACCTCTTCCATGGCTCCAAACACGTCAGTCTCCACAGAGAACGTGAGCTCCAGGCCCAGGTCACTGATGTCATTGTCCAGGATCCACTGCAGGTTCTTGGCGTACTCTGGGTCAATGGAGGACACGTCCTGGTAATTCACTGGGATTCCTGGGAGAGATAAACATCAAATTAGGTGTGTGTGTGACCAGGCATGCTTTTAATTCGAATGTCTCAAGCATGCGAGCGTTGTGGTGCATCTGTGTGGACCTTACCCAGTATGTGCTTGTAGAAGGAGCGTGTGAAGTAAATGTTAACCAGCTGGTGGTGGTAGAGTGCCAGACCAAGGATCTGCCCAGCAAAGCGGAAGAAGTTCAGATGGTCTGGATTGACGGAGGAGTTACTGTTGGGTTGAAAAGTAGTGCCTGTAGAAGACATTGTACGAACACACAAATACACACAAGCAAACACAAACACACACACACACACAAACAAACAGAAGTGCACACATGCCATCTCCAAATTAATAACAACAAAGGCTTGTAATCATATAGTGGGGTATTTATAAATGATCACAGGGGGATGCTTTGATCTCTGGGCCTCCTTTGCCATTATATGTCATTATCTAGTGCGAGACAGAGACAAAGAGACCCAAAGTCACTGACACAACCACCAATGACACGAAATACCCAAGATTATATCAAAACAGAGACACAGAGATACAGAGGATGGCCCCCGCATGCCCCACACACACACACACACGAGAAACAGACTCCAAACTAAAAGAAAGCTCGGCGAGGCTCATGTTAATAATCAGCACGTTACACGTTTACAACATTGCTTACCATCTGCTGATTGCGTGAACAGCGCATAGTCCGGATTGATGATCTCATTAGAGAGAATGTCAAACCACTCTCGAACCACCCCCTGACCCTGGGACAGAGGAGGACAGGGTGAGGACCACCTGCCAGGGGCGTCAGCATCTGTTTCCGTCTTACAGCCTACACGGCCAGCCCTCGTGGTTCAGAAGGCGAGGGCACGCCGGTCTGCTAAAGCTAACATATGGCGGAGCGTTTTCAGACTGACCATCCCCTCCTCTCCATGGAAACGCACGGCGATGCTCTTCTTCAGCTTCTCATTGGTGGACTTTGACACGACCTCACAGCTGCTGCGGAATATCGACTCTGACAGGAAGAAGACGGACAGGCTGTAGTCCCCGAGCTCTGGAGGGTTAGCGCACAAACACCGTCCGCCCTACGGCAGAAGACGTCCAAACATCCCGACTGTTACTTCTGGTACCTCTGTGAATCAGAAGAATGTCGTTCTCATTGACTGGCCGATGGACCATGTCGGAGTCGGGCTGTCCAGCCAGGAGGTGCTCGTAGAACCACTCACACCTGTCCTTAAAGGGCTGTGGAGAGAGAGAGGTCCACGGGCGTTAGGTCCGATACCCGGCCCTGTTCCATCAGTCAAGCGCTTATTACATCATAAACCACAGAAGCAGCCAGAACCAAGCTGAGAAGATGGAGAAAAGCTTCAGCTGCACAGAGAAGCTTCTGCTCATTTGCATAATATCTGAATGGCTTTGTTCTCCATGCAGAGGAGGAGATGTCTGCAAGAGTGGAAATTAATCCGACTGAAAGGAACCCCCCCCCCCATCCCCCCCCAGGGCACCAGGAACACACGGAGAGGAAAATCAGGAGACAAAATCAGTTTCAGCAGGTTAAAATCTGTAATTAAAATGGCACTGAATTCCCCGGTGGAGCATAATCTGGAGGTAACGAGCCTCAGAGAGCTGCAGCTCAAACAGGAACTGCAGAGAACCTGGTGCACGCTACACGGCGCAAGCAGCACTTAAAATTTACGAAGCTATATAACGGGACTTAAGACAAGTGTTATCCGCGGTATAATAACGCAGTTAAATGATCCTGGCAGAGAGAGACAGGCGTTTGAAAGTCACTCGAGCACAAGCCCCAGGCGTGCTGAAGCACAGAATGGAGAAGAAGGAGGGTGGCGAGGACCAATCAGAGCGCGGCTCTGACACGCACGTGTCCCGCCTACCTGGCCTTTGATGATGTGCATGAAGCGGGACATGAGCTCCGGACACTCCAGCAGGAAGTGGAAGTGGTTAAAGATGATCTTGGGGTTCCTGGGGGAAAAGGCAAGAACAGAACATGCAGATAAAATGTTTGGCTTGGAGAGAAGGTCAGAGAAGGTCAGAGAGGGAGAGTTGAGAGGGCCAGAAATTCACTTACCTGGTAACAAAACACTTGAGGACTTCATCGTGCTTACAAACGAACTCGATGAAACGAGGAGACGTCATGCTAGGTGGACAAGAGAGAAAAAAACTGATTTCAGAGAAGCAAACAGCTGCAAGAGAAACAACATTATGCAGAGCTTGTCGTTTTTGTGCCTTAAATTACAGGGAGACATTGCAGTTATCGATACATCAGCAAGCACAAGACTGCTTAAATGTTTAAAGAGTGTTTTCCAATGAGAAGTAATCAACTCCAGCCTTTAATGAGATGGGCAGTCAAAAACTACATGAGGAGGGAAGACATCTCCCTTGAACTTGCCATTAAGAGATCATCAATTCAGTGCTAATTAAAGCTCTATTTAATATTCTAATTACATGCAGTTAGAAAGCTTCAGGGGCGACTTATGGAGAAGAAGTGTGAGGAGATATTATTCGCTCATTTATTTCAGAGGCGTTTACACAGAGGGGAGCGCTGATGAAAAGATTCATGCTGTTTATGTGAAGAAAAAGGCAACAGCTGACTATGCCCTACTATCAGTATTCACAGCCGCCTCCTCTCGAGCAAAGCGGCGCGCTACGTTTGTCTGTTACGGCTCTCTTCGCTTGGACCGCCGGCTACACACAACACTGACACAGCCTCAAGGTCACTCAGAGGACATTTTCGTTTAACCGTTCTAACCTGAAACAGTTTAGAGCTAGAACGATAGTTTGGTTCTTTAGCAGGAATATGTTTGCTGCTCCCCTGTGCCTAATACTTGAAGCTGTATCGCACTTGGACTGAAAGCCTTCGTTAACCCATTCACTGCCAGCTGCCGAGACTCTTCTGAAACTACTGCAGCGAGAGTCTGTGAACAGGAGGCTACAGGAAGGGATCAAACATTACTGTACCTTTTGTGTTGACAAGAGATTACAAATGAGTCCAATTAGCTGGTATTCTAGCAATCATAAAAAACCACAAAAAAAAAAAAAAAAACACTGAAAGGTCTGTCTGTCGCGCACGACACTGACGTGGCAGGTCTCACCATCCTGCAGCAGAACTGACCCTCTGCTTTGCACTTTAAGCATCAATAGGAAGGGCAGGTTTGTTAAAGACGGGCCAAAACACATTATCATCCACCTATAAAAACACAGGTTGTACTGCATACAAATATTTAGTGCTGTTTGTTGGGATTTTTGGAGATTTCCTCAACCCTGAGCAAAGTGAAGTGCTTACATTAATGTAATGGATGCAAAAACCACACCAGATGTGCAATGAATACGAGGGTAAAAGAATAATTAATACTCAGAAATGCTGTTTACCGTTAATGGAATAATTTCTACCTTTCATGTTTAGAATTTTGCCACATTCAACATTAATGCACAGAGATGTCCATTCATACACAATTATTATTCAACAGTTTTGTTCAAAACCATTTTGAGTATGAAAACATGAATATTAATTAACAGGGCTTAACAAAAAAAAACCCTATTGGATCTCCACCTAGACACATTAACCTGACCAAAGCAGACTGAGACCACCATGTTGATGCTCTAGCGAGTCCATGTCTACCCCACCTAACGGAGGGTAAGGGGTGTGAGGTCATTCTTACCCTTGGGGCATCTGACAGGAGCAGCACATGTAGAAAGCCTGTATTACAGCACTCAGACGATTGGCTGTCATGGAGATGACATCCTGACCGTCCACACAAGCGTCGGGCGCCTTCATGACCTCCTCCGGGTCCAGCGAGGGCGGCAGCAGGACCGGGCTTTCAACACCCCCTGAGGAGTCTGCGTCCCGTTTCTTCATGAGCAGCGAGGCGATGTCACTTCCTGGAGAAGACGCCGCTGTGTCCCCGTCCTTCCTGTCCAGCTCCGTGGAGATGAGCACCAGCCACTCGTCCAGAGAGTGCCACAGCAGCTCCAGGGGCTGGAGAGGAGAAGGAAGACTTCAGATATTCAGATGTCCCAAAGGAACACATGGTTGTTTATGTCTAAGATTTTAATGCAGTCTTTAATGGAGTTTTAGGGCAGTCATGGCCTGGTGGTTAGGGAACTGGTCTTGTGACCAGAGGGTCGTGGGTTCGATTCCCAGACCTGAGGCCATGACTGAGGTGCCCCTGAGCAAGGCCCTTAACCCTCAATTGCTCACTTGTATAAAAATGAGATAAAAATGTAAGTCGCTCTGGCGTCTGCCAAATGCCGTAAATGTAAATGTAATGCTATAACGGTTCATATTTAGGGCTATAGCACATTATAAGCAAGTCACATAAAGATTGATTCCTGTCGATCGATAAAGGTTTTTTTTTTTATTCTGTGCAGGATAAACAGATTAAGGTGCCTCATCCACAATTAGACTGCACTGTGAGAAACAGTAATTAAAGTAAAAAGAAATTCAAGATGCCACATGGTAATTTTGATTTCCATCTTACAACTTTCTGTAAAACTTTGACAGAGACAATAGCTTTAAAATGTGTCTTATATTTTCTTTGTCCTGCTTCAGGTGATTTTTTTTTTCTGGTAAATTGACTTTCCCTCATTTGAACAGTCAATCAGTCTGCACCATCTGAGACGTTTCAACATGAAGGGCTCTGAGACAGGAGTCATTATGAATAGTAATAACATCACGGCAGTCTTCAAAGCCTAAAAGAAATACCAGCAATTATACAAGAAGTGTGCAAAAATCTTTTATCTCGCATTAAGAAGTGTATGGAGACTTCAGAAAGAAAAGAAAATGTGAAAATAGTGCAGGATATTAAATCTCCTCAGACCTCAGGACACAGTGAAGCCAAGTTTCAAATTATCATACAAGGGTGTGGTGCCGGATAAGATAAACAAAAATGACCACCACCTTCTATCCAAATTTGACAATTATCCCTAGATTCACTTTATGTGTAAATAATTCGTATCAATTTAATCTAAACAAGCATTATGATTGGCAGCAGAGATTAAGCTGTTAAAGAGTATAAAACACTATACTGTTGAATTCAAGCAGCTAGCGCCCTCTTCAGGACAAATCCCTCAACCACTGAATGGCATGTGTGAGTCTCAGGGAGAGGATTAATGTTCACAGGCCCTGCTCTAACAGAGATAACAAAGGCATGGCTCAATGCAGCTCACACTGACCTTGAAGACCTGATTGCGTGCGGTTCTGTTCCCATTGTAACCCATGTCATTCCCGCTATTTGGGGAGGACGGACCAAGCCGGAACACATGACAGAAGATCCGTACTATTCGGAGCAAGCTCTTCATTTGGGCCTCGTAGTTACTAGACAAGCTGAAAGGAAAGAGAAGAAGAGGGTTTATAAAGGAGCAGGCCATCGACTCAAATGGATTTTTTTCCCCTCTTTTTTTTCTGGTCAAGAGAAAGCTGATGGACCTTCAGGGTAGGCTGAACCTGGGTTGAAACTAGGGCTGGGTATCGATTCAAATTCCAAGAATCGATCCGATTCCGATTCTGAAGATTAAGAATCGATTTATTTCGATCCGATTCGATCCAATTCGGGGTTTAGTGTTATTAAAAATGTATTTGAGCTGTTTCCTGACTATGTACAGAAGCAACATGTTAAAACTAGTATTATATCGATATTAATCAGCAAATAGTTACTGGTAGTTGGTAGTTACTGACAGCTGAGGACATCTTTGAGGTGTCTATATCTGCAACAGTGGACTCCTACTGGGACACTAACCAGTGCATTATTATTATGATTGAAATAATTAAGAATTCACCCAAAAGCTGTTGCTACCAAATGCATTTTTATTTTAAAAGTGCTCACACTTAATAAACTGAAAGTATAAAATGTAAACGTGTATTTTTCTTTAAAGTGCGAATATAATAACAGAACTGTCACGTTACGGTCCCCGACCCCTCCCTGTTGGGCGTGTGTTAACGTTGTCCGCGTCTACTCGTCTGCGTCTGTAGATCTCCGTGGGTGCGGGTGCGTCTTGTGATAGTCCGTCTCACCTGTGGCTCGTCTCGTCACGTGGGGTTTATCTGGTTTGTCTATTTAATGCGTGTTCGCGCAGCGTCCTGTGCTCGTCGTTGTTTGAGTCACACATGTTCTATGTAAATGTGTTATGTGCGCTGTCTGCGTTTTGGTAAATGTAATAAACGTAACGATTTGGAAAGTGCAAAGGATTATGTCTCGTCCATCGCCTTGCGCCCAACGTTACAAGAACATTTTTAACTTTTAAACTGTAAAAACACTGGGTAACCTGTCAGTGACATGGACTAACTGTAAATAGTCACTGACACTGGATAAACTGTCCTGCTTTTAGATTGCCGATTTGACTATCGTCGTTACCGTCACTGTCCGACGCCATGTTGTTTTACAGTTAGTTAGACCGAGCACGCCTGCGTGAATTCAGTGACGAGGCGGGGGTAAAAGTTCACTAAAAAAATCGATCTTTGGACGTACGAATCGATTATCAGATCATCTTATGCGAATCGATTCTGAATCGGAAAATCGATTTTTTTCAACACAGGACTAGTTGAAACCCACCTGAGCAGCTTGTGTCCATTGGTGGTGGTCACATCAGCCAGACTGGTCAGGATCCTCTGGTAGCTGGAGTCATTCTGCTGAGATACATGCTCAAGAACCTGCCTGAGCTGAGAACACACACACACACACACACACACACACACACACACACACACACACACACACACACACACACACACAGATAAATCACATATATGCCTATATACATTTTTATGCTAAAATTTTAAGAATATATATATTTTTTAAAGAGAGAGAGAGAGAGAGACAGACAGAGACAGAGAGACAAAAGAAAATGAGACCTTGGAAAATCTCTCACCATATTCTCCTTAATGTCATCGTTTTGTGTCATCTGAATGAGGGTTTGGAAGAGGCGGCCATGATGCTGGATGAGAATCTCACACGTTTCTCCGTAGCCGCCCTTAACAGGAGGAGGGGGAGAATGAACGTGAACGACGGCGGCCACACCAGCGTACATCGTCGCCCCCTGTATGTGGTGAGCTCACCTGCACACACAGGTCCAGTGGCGTGACCCCGTTCCTGTCCGCCACGTATTTGGCACCCCTGAGGAGCAGGATTTGGGCCGTGTCCCTCTGCCCATGGCTGCAAGACAGAGAGAGCAGAACCATCACCACGGATACACCGCCACGGCAACACCAACTGGGCCTTAACCTCTATGAAAAGAAGGATTATTTTTACCCATCGTTATTTTTCACTTCGTGTCACAGTCTCCTTATCACATAACGTCATGAGTGATGTCCTCTAAAGCACGCCAGGTCTACCTTTACATAATCTCAAGGCATCCGTCACAGTGCAGTAGCACTGAAGGAGAGAGAGAACCTTTGGTGTAATGGTCGCCTACGCCGAGGTCCAGCATAAACAGCTGATCACTCCCCATGGACCGCAGAGTTACAAATGCAATACATCACTCTCCAAAGTCCTGTGACTTAACCAGGCATTTGACTGTCAACCCTGAAGGTCCATGGGACAGATCAGGCTTAATCCAAGCCAGAAGCTTCAGAGGGGTTCGTTGGTTTGTTTGTTTGAAATCCATACCAAAAGGGGCTTAATGCATGGACGAAATAGAGGAACAACACTGCTAATACATTCAGAAATATCCTGAACGACACCATCAGATATGATGGACACTAAACCTTTTCCGAACTGAACACCACACCCTGACTTAACGACGTGCTTGAGTAGACTATTAGAAAAACCTTTCTTGCGCGTGTGTATAATCAACTAAGGATAGACAGATATTTACTGCCGTCTGTAATTGAAATGAGGGGAAAGAGAGCGCTGTTGCTCGGCAACCCAGCTCACCCAACCGTGTCAGACATGATACACAAGGAAAGACAAAAGCAGATCTCAGTCACTGTGCTCTCATCAAATGGCAGTCTGATTAGTCTGATGGCAGTCTGATTAGTCTGATAGCAGTCTGATTAGTCTGATAGCAGTCTGATTAGTCTGCCCATGTGACGGCCACCTCCTGTTCTTCTTAACTCGCTTTTCGGATGCACAGTGGGAACAGGCAGTAGCAGCAATTACTACTGGAGTGTAATGGCGAGGTCTTCAGAGTCCGCACGCGCTATTTGTAAGATAAAGAAGTATCGTTCTGAATTTTATTCTGCAGCAGATGCGTTGCCGTGATGCTGTAACAATGGTGATGTGTGTGTGTGAGTGTGTAGATGTGTGTGTGTGAGAGTGTGTGTGAAGGTGTGTGTGTAGGTGTGTGTGTGTGTGTGTGTGTGTGTGTGTGTGGGTGGGAGTCTGTGTGTGGGTGGGAGTCTGTGTGAGTGTGTGTGCGTCTGTGTGTGTGTGTGTCTGGCGCCATGCACCTGCAGGCGAAGTATAGGGGAGTTGCTCCCGACACATTTGGTCTGTTGATGTCTGCTCCACTGTCCAAGAGGCACAGCACTGTCTGCAAAGACCACCAGAGACAAGCATTGTCAGTACTGTCAGTACTGGCCCAAAATCCACAGTCATCAGTAAACAACGACATCATCTGCAGTACCTGCATTACAAAACACCCAAGAAAAACACTTAAGACCCCATTACTAGTTTTAACAGCAAAATACTTTAACAATTTCAAATATGCTACAGCTTGAAAAAAATTGTGGTGCTAGACCCAGTGTGTGTGCTAGACCCAGTGACTTGTAGGTCTCTCCTCAGAACAAAATGCACCCATGCCTAAAACATGAGGCCAATTACTTTATCACCACAACCAAACCATGGCTGTTTCTTTTAGTAATATTTCACTTTACATGATACATTACTCTAAATATTACCACGTAGTGCTCCTTCCCAGACATGCCAACCCTAACACTAATCTCCATCAGACTTTAATGCGTAGCTTCCTTTTGCTACATAAGTAGTTTAGAAATTACACTCAGGTTATCTCATGTCCAACCCTTAACAAGACTACGCTCCAACACTGTCATATTGTAACCGTGTAATCCTCAAAAAACTCTTACAAAAACTGTGACCTTTAGAGTCTTTATGTCACATTCAAGCACACTGATCTCATAACACATCATCATCTCACAGTCTTGTGTCCATTCTGGCAGGCCACGTGCAGGGCGGTCTGACCCATGGCGTCCTCCACGTCCACGTTGGACACGTGTTGCACCAAGTCATGCAGCAGTTCGGTCCGTCCGTTCACGGCCAGCCAGTGGATCTACACACACAGCACAGACGGGGATGTGAGGTGTGTACAAGAGGAGGCAAAACAACCAAAGGAACATCACGGCGACGGCCTTGATCACCCGAGGACCCAACACCGATATCGCCACGGAGATATCGCCACGGAGATCTTGGCAAGCAGAAGGACTCGTGGACTCACATGTGTGGCCTGGAGCCACGGTGCACGACCCAAAAGCCCGACCCCTCAGTTTACAAAACCCAGCACTGACCACCTTGCAAATATGAAGTCCCTGATTCGCTGGCAGACTTTGTACGTTATTCGCGATTCGTACGTTACTCATCCCAAGAGGAAATGACAGATTGCGGGTTGACTGAGTACCAGCGTCTGGCAGCAGGAGCAGTTATACTTACGGCCGTTAGACCTTCGTTGTTGCAGATATTGACATCTGCATTGTATTCCAGTAACTTAGACATGCATTTCTTCTGTCTGTAAAAAAAAATGGTGTGCAAATTATTAAGATTCTTTCCACAGCTAATGACCTAGGGATAAAGGGGGGGGGGATATTTTACTGAACTATAATATAATTCCAATATTGTTTATGCTGTTTGAACAATGTTGCGGTGCATGTTGTCAAAGATGCTTTGCAACCAGTAGGTGGCGATAGTGTATCGTTGTAGAGAGAGAAGCTGCCTACCCATTTCTTGCTGCTAGGTGGAGCGGGGTACAGCCTGAGATGTCCTGGTAGTTTGGGTTTGCTCCACGCTTCAGTAGCAGAACCAGACACTCCACGGAGCCACAGCTGAGAAGACAGACAAAGAGCTGCAGTGAACTACACTTCCCACCGCAGTAGATGACCTGGACATTTGCACCCTGAACCGATGTTCGGGTGGATTGTTTTATTTGATTGTCTTCCTCCATTTTTGACTTTGTCAACAGATTTCAGATATGGTCCAGAGGGTTGACACATTGGTCTGAGAGGGTTTTCGTTTGGACGTGATGTTTGGTGTTGAAGGGAGAAACACATAAAGTCTCCTTACTTGGCAGCAATATGAAGAAGGCTCCTCTTCACTCGTCCAAATGCATAGTTAACATCGAACCTGGAGTTCAGCAGCAGTTCTGAGACTGATCTAGAGGAGTACACAAGAAAGCAAATTACATTTAAGCATTTGGTTGAAAAATATAGCAGCTCAGGTAGGACTGATTAAGAACAGGGGTTTTTTTTAACTTGAGCTCCTTCCTTACCTATGTTGGTCAGCCATCACCATAGGCATGAGGGTGTAGACTGCTGTCTCATTGTCTGTGGGGAGGATTGGGACAATGGCTTCACGTTAGTCTCAACAGGTCAGTATGAACCAAAACAAACACAGGCATTAGATTGCATTTTAAACCTCAATGTCTGTTTGAGCACTATGGAGAGTATCATAAACACACAACTCCACCGGTTTAAAACAGTGAGGCTTGCCTCCAACCTGAAGGCACTCGTCTTACCCCTCACACTGCGATCCCCCTTTTCTGTACCACCACATAAATGGTGGATCCAGCTTCCACTACTTGTCACTACAATATAGTCCCTTGCTGTCTTAAAAGAAGACCCACCACTCCAAAAAGCACAACACCTACACATGTCAAGGCACCCGAATAATCACCAGTTGTTAACTTATAAACAGTATGTGTTTTGTTTAGCCTATGTGCATACCCTCTGACAGGGTTCCAGCATAATGGTATCCTAGTATACTAACATAAGTACTTCTTCTATTAAGGCATCAAAGCAGGACCAGAGGATCTACTAAATCCTGTTATTGTAAATAAAAGTTTGATCAATGATTATGAATGCTGGAATGCTGGGGACTTATGCAATCAGAAAAAGACATCAGTGTTAAAAAATAAGTTTTGGTAAAGCAGTTAGGAACACGGGGAGGTAGAGGAGAGACTTCCTGTTGTTTGATGCATGTCAAAGCGCCACATGGTGTGTGTCGGGGTGGATTTTACCCTCGGGGAGCTAGGGTTAGGGTTAGACCAGCCATGGTGGGTGTCGGGGTGGATCTTACCCTCGGGGAGCTAGGGTTAGGGTTAGACCAGCCATGGTGCGTGTCGGGGTGGATCTTACCCTCGGGCAGCTCCACCGTCCTGGCGCGGCGCAGGGAGCGAGTGAGCCGGCTCAGCTGTACGTTCAACTGCTCCATCGCCCGTTCCATCATACGAGGAGGAAAACCTTGATGAAACGGTGGTGCTCGAGCTGTTGTGGCGCCTACTTCGCGTACGCTTATATAACCACATCCATTTGGTTATCCGTCTGATCTAGGGGACGGTACGGGACTACATGTCGCACCTCTCCGATTCATTTGACATTATTTCCTTGTGAGCGCTTTCTTCCTGTTTTCATTACTCCTGCTCGCGGTGCAACGTGGGTAATGTAGTTTTGAGTTCACGGATTTATTTTCTGCTTTTAGCATTTTCTCTTAAATAAACGATCACAATTGTGTCGTCTTTCGAATAATCGCTTGCTTATTTTAGCCTGCGTTTGGGTTTATACCTAAATAAGACTCTATCATTATTATATTTGTAACAGATAGTGTATTTTACAAATACAATATTATTTCACCGCTTCAAACATTGTGCCTCAGTGTGTTGGTGGACCGATATTATTATACGCAATATTATAAGCTACATAATAACACTTATTAACATTCCTGAATATTTCCAATGTCGATACATCGTCAATATAGGCCCAATTACTATTATTTTATTTTGCATTAGACTGTTTTAATGCAGCCCATGTTGCCTTCATTGGGTTGACTTGTTCAGGGTTACAGTGGGACCTAGCAGTGTCCTCTGATAATAGTAAGTTAGCAATATCACTGCTCCCTAACATTTCGGCAATTTTCAAATAGCTTGCACACCAAGAAGGGTCCACCATATAAATCAGTTATTACTACCTTGCGTGTGGCAGGTAATAGTGCACAGGACCCGCAACAACATGAAACCATAACGCATAGTGGCACGATAACAGAGCAGTGGGTTTCAGCTGTCTCTTCATAAAGTAAGTGCTCTGACTATCTGTATGGTCAGTATGATCTACACCAGAGGATCCGTGCTTTGGTAAAGAAGCCACATGATCAAGACACTTGTTTTAATGTAGCTCTGCGAAGGAGCCGCAGATCATCTCGTCCTGTACGGGCAGGTGTGCCTGCATTAATGCAAGAGGACTGATCACCATGCACCATGAGTTATATTAGTCCCGAACATAACACACCAGCATCTGCCAAGGAACCTCAGTGCGTCTGGTGCATGACAGGAACCTGGGACACAGAGAAAGAGCTTTATTTACATCTACAATGGCGAACTGGTAAGCAGCTTACGCCTTAACCAAACACTGTGGGTTAACTTACTCAATCATACAGAATAAGCCCCAAATAGTTCCGAGATATGGAGTCAAAGTCGGTAGCTGAGTGAACTTTAATGAGTAAACATACATTTTGTTAAATGATTTGATGTGAAGCAGTCTAGGCAATTCTTCCGGGTTCATACGTAATGTTCTACTGCATTAAAACGCTTGGATTCTGGCTCACGTCCACTCGTTTTTTTTGCAGTTTTGCAGATAGTTCTACAGAAAAGAGACCAGGAAAGCCATTTACTGTATGCTAGCGTTTTCTGTAAACTGAAAATAAGTAGAGAGATGCAGTCAGTCTGACATAAACCTTACGAAGATTAACTCTTAACAATCCCCAGTTTGTGTACCCTGTTTTACTGGAAGTGACAAGAGCTAGACACAAGGGGGCGCAAATCACAGTTAATTACATATTATTAGCCCACACTGGTACTGCTGTTTTCGAGAGTAGGAATAAAGCTATGACCAAATTAGGTCCTGAATCCTGAATAAACCGATAACATTTGAACGCAAATCACATTTGAGGTAAAGATTTGTAGACGTTTTATAGTATAACGCTTTACTAAAGCAGCACTGATATGATAAATCCAATAGCTTATTACAACGAGCCCATGTTATAACAAAGACGTGAATGTAAATTTGGTCATATATTTAGCAAACAAATAATGTCTTTATGGCCAACAATTTACAAATATTTCTATATAGTAATGTATTTGTTATTGCCTTTATGTGTTTATATATAAATTACTAACAGCTACTTTGTGTACATGTTACTGTTCCTCTACTTTGTCTTTGAAAACTGTTGCTTTGAGCCTTGTGATTTTCTGAAGGACCAGCTGTGAAGTCTACACTTTTCTCTTACTGCCTCCACTAAGACTATATGGCGTTTATGATTTCATCTAAAACACTTCACTTCAGATAGGACTACAGCTTTCGTCTACATTTCCATAGTGTTTCTTCTGTCTAATCTCCTGTAAGACAAGTCGAGCATTCAGCAGAACCAATGAACTCTGTAATAAGTTCTGACAAGTAAACAAAAGTATATTTACTTGTAGTTGTAGCCAGTTCGCGACATTTTGTTTTATATAAAATTAAAAATAGCATAGTTTTAGGGTTTTAGCTTATTTTGTTCCGTGCAATATGTTCCCCCATGTTAACATTAGCGCCCAAAGACTTAAAAGGTAGAATACTTTATTTATTATTATGATTATTATGTGTTTGTTCCTACAGGTATTTGAGAAGCCAATGACCTCTCGGGTCTCCACCTCTGCGCCATCAGGTGGGTGCATGAATGTGTTCGTCGTGGGTTCCTCCCTGACCTGCGGTCAACTACAGGCTACAACCACCTATTAGTGTTGAGCTGAAACCTGTTCGTAAAAGCTCAAATGTGTTAGAAATATTTAACGTATGACACTGAAACGTCTTACCATGTTTACTTGTTATATACAGATACCGCAGTGCCATTTTGTTGTGTATGACTGGGACCTTTAGATTGTAATATGCGATGTCATGGTTCGACGTTTACTCTGTATAAGCCTAGTGTTTTCATATTTTCATTTAAAAATAATAATAATTATTACATAACCAAGATCTATATTAAAACGTAGGCCTACTTAAAAGTAACTATTTTATTATTTACACTACTGCAAAGACTAAATACACATGATCATTACTGTTCCTGTGTCATTACGTTCATAACATTATTCCATTTATAATTAGCCCATTGCTGCAATTGCGTTTGGACTGTGAGCGGTAAATTAAGTGTAAAGATACCGCTTAGACGAATTTACACATGGATGCAAAGTGAAGCAGTTTGAAGTAAATGAGGTGTTTGTTTACTTAAGATTTTTACATTTATGAGAAAGGGGGTGGGGGGGATCTTGCAGTGACTGAAGATCTGCATAAAGCGCCATTCAGAGGTTCTTACACACTTTACCAACCCCCCACGTGCGCATCTGATACCGTCGGTGGGGGGCACGTTTCCTTTTGGCGCACATGAAGTCTGCAGTGTGGGCAAATTAGCCAAACCAAACGAATTTCCATCAACTAGGGATATCCGAGTAGTTTGCATAAAATAAGTCGTCTTATAGTCAAAGTAGTCCACCAAAATGTTCGAGGCTGGTGTTTAGGCGCAACAGCAGTCTTCTCTGAATGGTATATTAGGGGGCAAGATTTTATTTGAATAGTTCTATATTACCTTACTCCATGTTATGGTTGTAGCTTATAGAAGACAGTAGCTAACGGATGTGGAAAAATCACTTTAAACCAGCTACTTGATAGGAACCTATATGTGTAACTGCCTCAAGTTTCTGGTCAAGTATTATTGAGAAATACGAATGGATGAACGCTAACAGTTTCCCCAAACCTATAAATCTTTTTTTATATAATAGTTTAATTCTCTGTTGATATGAAACGTCTTAGATGATTTGTGACAGCGAGACTTTTAATTTTTAAATGAGCAAAGACAATATTTGGTCTACCGTCTGCAAGCAGATGAATATTTGGATCAAAGTTACTCATTTTGAGTATGTAGGCTATATTGTCAATGAGAAATAGCCTACTTCCGTTTATTTTATAATCTGGGCAACGGCTGTTTAAACATAGTGTAATCGTGCTTGAAAATAATGTGAGGTTAATCGAAATTACTGTCAAAAATTAGTTCGCCGCCCTACACACGTGACATTAGTTTAAAACAAGTATATTTTCTTGTTTTGAAATAAACTGCCAATCATACCATTTCCTTAAACCGATCAAGCATGGGAAACGTGGCCCTATTGTACCTTTTTGCATGGGCTGTTCTGGTTCCGTTTAGCTCTCTACCACGATTTACGAACCGAGCCCGGAATGTGTGGAGGTTAAGAACCGAAGCAGAGAAGATGTTTCCAGCATCCATGGGCTGCATAAGCCTGCTGTTAAAACGTTATTATTATTATTATTATTATTATTATTTTCTCGGAACTAGCTTGATTTGGAAACAAAACCTGCATGACTTTCTCGCGTTTTGGTTTTGTTGAAAAACAAACAAACTATAGGACATTATGACTGAAAGACAAAGTGTGACGATGAATGTAAATGCATCGATATACAACTTTGTCTACAGTGTTTGCCATGGTTTAAATTGTAGGATTTAACACGTGGGTTTCATCGTTGTTGCAGCCTTACACGAAAACACAACAACCAAGACCTTTTGTATTGAGTTGCCTTTGCCTTGAGTTTTGATGTTCTGAAAATAGGTTATAAGACCCAGTGACGAAATTTATGTTGCCGTCAAATATGAGCTAAAATGTTGTTTATGCATACATATACTGTAGGCTGTAGGCATACATATACTGGTGTCACAAAAATATGAATAGATGAGTCCATGTACCTATTCCTCGAGCCTAAAGTAGTAGATAGGTCCAGTAGTTATCGTAGTCCACAGTATAATGTTTAGGGTTTAGCCTAACTAGGGCCCTTAACAAATAATTATACCTATATATAAGGGCACATACTATAATACAAGCTCATTGTGTATAATGTTAGCTATGTCAATCATTCTTAACCGTTTCTTCCGCAGTTTTAGTACCTAATAAACGCCATCACTTCACTTCATCACTCTCGCTTTGGTCTTTCTGTCTAGTGAACAGAAAACGGCCTAATCTTCATTTATTATTATTTAGCTTTAAACCTTTAACGTCTTCAGTAAGGATGCTCCGCGAATGAGGGCAGCACACTCAACGACGATTGGCTGTTCCCGCAGCCAAGTCCCGCCCCTCCCCGCCGAAAAGTCCCGCCTCTCCCCGCCCTCTACACGAGAGAAATGGAACGCCAGTAATTGGCCATAAGCGCACGTGAGCCGATCTGGGCGGAGAGCGCGAGGATGAGTGAACGGGGTGGGGGAGTGCACTAGATGCAAGAAAAAAGACCGTCCGTTGTAGCGCACGCTCCAGATCATGCACGTTGCATTATGGTGTGTTTAAAGCATTATATGACATTTATGAAGAGGACCACACACTCCCATCCACGGATCTGCACACTCCGAAGTTTGGAACAAGGGAGGCGAGGAGCAACATGGCCGAAGGTATCCTGCGGTGGTGCCGACCCGGGCTCAGCCCGTCCCCCCTGCGCTCCGCGTTGTTGCTGCTCCACTGTGTTTGTTTACCCACTGAAGTGATAACAGGCTCCGGTTGTGTGCGTGGTGGTGCAGAATGGCACCTCAGCACACAAACACACCTGTTTTGTTTTAGTAAGACCGCAGTGAGGTTAATTTCGAGTTATGCTGCACATTCATTTGAATAAGTAGCCTAGCACGTTGGAAATTATAGGCTGTGCACGGGAAATAATAGCCAAATGAGTCCTAAAACATCTAAAGGGAACCAAACTTACTAAAGACTGCTTTACTGCGCTTTAATAAACTCAAGCCAAACTGTGTTTGTTCTTCAACCTTGCAGGAGGTGTGGATGATGGTCGGAACCATCGCACGTCTCCCAGGTCGGTGGAGAGAGCGGAGCCCATGTACGGAACCGGCCACTGCAAGTGGTTCAATGTGCGAATGGGCTTTGGATTCATATCGATGACCAGTCGCGGAGGGAACCCTATTGATCCTCCACTGGACGTGTTTGTTCACCAAGTAAGTTTACGTCTTTAAAAGATCTTCAGGGAGCAGATGGGTGCACTGGGCCTGCCGGGAGCGGGAGGCCTACCTTTACATTTTGGCAATGTAACGATAAACACATTCCTGCTTTCCAGTAGTTTTGTTTTCGTCTCGTCTGTATTTGAGTGGGTTACGTAATTTCAAAATCAACCCCGTTGACGTAATATGTCACGGGTAGATTATTCTGTACAAAACCCAATATTCCTCACCACTGGCATGTGTTTGGTCTTGCCAACAAAAAACACGGCGATCTCATAGGGTTGGGTGTTATTTTTACACTTTAGACTATGCACGTCTTATGCACGTATTTGATACTCTTTGCTGTTGCGTTTCCATTCGGATCTTTTTGTAACTATCAAACCACGGTTTAAACGAGGCTCCCTCCTTATTTATCCTTACTGGACGCTGACGTGAGAAGTGGTGTCAGCAAAAGGCCGATTTATTCTTCACTACGCTCATACCATGTTTGCAAAGGGCTGCTATGTAATCTGCCTGTACTCTGATGGTTGATGATAGTTTTGAAGTTGTTATCTTGATGTTACACAGCCCTATGTTTTGAAATGTTCTAGCTACTAGTGTAATAAATGTTTTATAAGCCTTAATTCCTGCCTTTCGATTGAACACAAGAATGTTGTGCTAACTCTTTGACTGATTCCTTTTAGTTCTGTTTTTGTAGTCAGGAGCCACCTGTTCTAACAGCTGTAGCATTTGATTTGTAACCTCTTAATGTTACAACTAATTTTCTCTATTTTTAATGCGACGTCTGCATTGTGAGATTTGTAGGATCTCTTTACTAGTGCATCTGAATCCATCACACTGTGTATGTTCCACTGTGCTTCAGAACATGTGATCGGGCTGGTTAATTCTGTTCTTTGCAGGGAGGTAGTTAGAGTGTGATTTAGTGTTATTGTGAAAGGTTGGATCGAACACCCGTACACACTTTGAATCTGACTGTGTAACTTCCAGTTTAAAACCCGAATGCCCTCAGTTCGGTTGGTTTTGTAAGATTCTTCACAAAAGGGGTCACATTTCAGTTGGTCCCTTGTGCTTGGTTGAATGTTGAAATGCACACCATACTACACTGCGTGGAGATTGCCTTTATAGACAGTATTCCCTACCTAAGATTATGCTAGCAGTAAGCAAAAGTCTATAATAGAATTGTTGTAGACTACGTATATACAGATGAATAAAATAGAACTTAAATGAAAATTTATGTGGATTGTGTGATGGCTTTCATATGACCTGAGTATTTCTCCTATGGTTATTATAGCTAATAGGTTATGAGAGAGATTGGAGGATTTTATGGTTTGGTTTGATGACAAGCAGTATAATCTATAGTTATGTTTGGACTTTTAATCTTTAAATGATTAGCTAGGTTCTCATAAAATGTAAAAGCATAGTTTCTACCAATACATGATCACATTAGCTTCGTGCAATCTGTAAGAAGGCTAAAACATTTTGATTAGTGATTCCAAGTTTCAGATTGTGTTTTTTTTGTTGTTGTTGTTGTCGTTATTTTTGTGTGTTTTTCCACTCGTGTGAGTTTCTTTGAAATGTGAAGCTCTCATCCTGTTATTCTTCTGATGGGGTAAATATTGTTGGTGATCATCTTGGGGAATGGTTGCAGCTTTGATAAGGGGTGGAAATGGTATGTTTCTAGGGGCCTCTGAGAAGTGTCTGGTTATTGTGCTCAGCCTTGGTATATGGGTGTGGGGGAGGGTTTCTTTGGGTCCATTCTCTAAGAGGTGAAACTACACGGCAAAAAACACATTAGAGAAGCGTCGGTTATGCTTTGGTTTTTAGCTCCAGGACTGCTTTTGTTTTCGATACCTGCAGTCGCAGGACGTCTCAATTGGGTGATTGCTCTAATTGCTCATATGCTCACATTATCCTTTGAGTTTTGATTTTGTTAGTATGCTGGGCGGACAATGTGGGCCCCTGGTAAGATTAACTACCAGCCCATTTCACCGTTTGGCATGGAGGCCCCACCCATCTCAGCTAATACTAGGCTTTGTTTCTCTTGCTCATGGCTTTTTTTTTCTCTTTTTTTCCTTCAAAAAAGAAGAAGGATGAAAAGCCACCTTCTGTTCACGTGACTTCCTCTTGTGAGTCATCCATAGATGCTTGATCTCTATTGGGGGGAGCAGAAATGCCTCTGAGTGAGAGGCTTCTCATGGTTGCCAGAAACAGTTTGTAATGTCTTGTTGTCTTTATTCTACTCTTTCTTGAAAACACCTTAGCATGACGTAATTCATGATCAGTTTTGAAATTCAACCGGTAAAATCTACTGTGTGTTCGGGCCACTATGCTGTTCCTAATTTGAAAGTCTAATTTGGCTTTGAACCTGAAAAGTATATTACCTTGCTGTTGTGAGCATGCAGATGGTTGCTGTGTGTAGGTTTATTAAGGCTGTGCCCTTTAGAGGCGTTTGAGACTGCAATCCACATGTTCTGTTGGGCTGTAGCCTTTCCCCATTACTATTGTTTATAATTCCTCTCTTCATCTATCCTCTAAAAGCCAAGATGTCTGTCAGTCAAGCTAGTGCACGCCTGTGTCTGACAACTCACTCCTAAAGAGACAGGCTGAGATTAATAAGTTGGTCTCAAGCAAATCTCGAGTTATTATCGTTATTTGTTATTTTTGGGAGTGATTGAACATTTTTGTGAAAAAAATTGTTGATTCAGTATAAAAATGTTTATATAATCCTTGTACTATGCAGTTATGTTTTTTGTTTTCAGTAAAAGCATTTTGAGGGGCATAGTGATGTTTAGTTTATAATTAATATTAATATTATATCTTGTCTATAATGTATATAACAAATTATTTTAATTGAATTACCTTTTATTTTTTATTTGAGTAAAAAGATAAAAAGGTTAAATAAATTGTTTTTTGGTCCATAAGACAATAAAAGCAAAAATAATTACTGAGTTGTGATATTTGGAAATTTATTATTATTATTAAACCTAAATGTAACATATTTTTTTAACAAATGTTATTATTTTACAGTAAAACATTGAAAATAGAGATACTTGTATGATTTATTTGTTACTGATTTTCATTGTGTTTTCCCACATTTTAAAAATCATAATTTACATTGTTCACATGAGATTTCGTAGTTAATTGTTCAATGTAGAAAATTAAGTGGGAATCAATAAAATTATTTTTTGTGCTTCACGTATAAAATATTAGTTCTTTTGCAGAATTTTTAAATTGGTGTTCAAAATGAAAACCTATTATTAGAATAAAATCAGTAACAAAATATATTATTTAATAATAGTTTTAGAAAATGTTAATAAATAAATGTAGTAAAATAGTAAAATTAGAAGGATGCATTTAAATTACTAGATGAAATGCTGAATATACAGTACTGTGCAAAAGTCTTAGGCCACCATTAGATTTGTTATTTTAGCAATGGCACTTAATTTTCTGAAACCAGAATATTCTGGAAATTTCTACTCAGTATTTAAAAAAGAATAAGCAGCGTTTAAAGCTACAATGGCAGGTGTTTAGTGTGACATGGCCTAAACCTGATCTTGTTCAGTTTGTCAAGTTGGCTTATTATCGAATTTATCGAATTTGTCCTTGTCTTTGATGTAATATATATATATATATATATATGATAATATAATAAGACAACAATATTACATATTTATGTATAACATATATAACAATGTTAACATATTAATATAACATGTTTATAGTACATACTGTAGTCTCTTGTGATTAGAGTTGTATTGTCTTTTTTGGTATAGTTAGGGTTAGATTTGTATTTATTTATTGATTGGTCTTTTTGTATAGCTGAAAACGATGATGATTTGTTTATTATGCATCATTTGAACTCCAGCACGTTGTTGAATATGATAGATCAGGCATTACCTGTCCTGCTTCCATCAAGTGGGACCTTTTTAAAACCAAAATATATTTTATCCTTTATTCCAAACAAAGAAATTCCACTAATATTTCCCTAAAAAGATTGATTGTATTTCCATGTCTGAACATAGATTTCCCAGCCTTCAAACACTCACACAAAGGCATGGACGTATGATCATCCCATTATGGTTTCTGACACACCTTTGTGCTCCAACTCAGAGTAAACTGCACATGGAGGGGTTTCGGAGTCTGAAGGAGGGCGAGGCTGTGGAGTTCACCTTCAAGAAGTCCTCCAAGGGTCTGGAGTGTGTGTGGGTGACGGGGCCTGGGGGGGCCCACTGTGTGGGCAGTGAGAGGAGACCCAAAGGGAAGAGCATACAGCAGAAACGAAGGCCAAAGGGAGACCGGTGAGTGTGCACCTCCCCGTAGCTCCCCCTGCTTTCGCGCTATTGGGGTTTTTCTCATGGAAGCCAGTCAGAGCTGGACTTACATCTGGACAGGCTGGTGCTGGTGGACAGATGAACAGGCCCACGTTTATGGAGGTCTGAGCAATTTCAGTATTAGTTGTAATGCATAATTGTCACTAGCTTGAACTTCTTTCTTTTGTTGGAGGAATTTCATGTTGTGTGTTTTGTGTTACTTTGTGCAGTGATGGATGGTCTCTTAGAATCCTTTTGTGAGAGGCTACTCTGCCTTTCAAGCTGTTTCTCTATGGGACTATGCCTGTTGCCATGGTTTTATCCCAATACTGTACGAGAGCTTTTTATTCTCCTAAATTGCTGCTATTTTTCGCTGGCTTTTGGAGGAAGACATAAGTTAGTATATGGCATCATTATTTAGGTTGATAAATTTGGAGTATAGCAAAGTAAAAATTTGCATGATATTGATACCGTTAAAATGCATTACAACAATCCCTCCAGTCAATGTAGACCAGGCTGCCTGTGTAATCTTTCATTTATTTATTTATTTATTCATTTTTTGCTGAACAAAAGAAACACTGCCAACATTCAGTGTTGGTCAAATTCGCTGTGCAAACGGACAGGAATATTTGTCCGTTGCATTCGATTTTTTGTCTTCGGTTACATCTCTTCAAGTCAAAGGCCTCTTGAAGGGTCTGTTGAAATGATGGCACAAGAGAACATACTGTGAGAAGCTGTGTACCTATGTATCTGGATGTTAACTAGGGGCTGGGAAACCACAGGGTTGAACCCTGAACTCTACTCCCCATCTCAGTCTTATCGAAGGTGCCACTGTGCAAAACTCTCCTTAAACGTCATTGTCCACTAGGAACCAAACAGAAGTTTGTTTTCTTCTACACAGCAGGTACATATGTCAAGTACGTTGGGATTTTTAAGGAAGTTAGAAGAAACGGGTATAAGGTTGCTGTACTTTCCACACACATTAGGCTACAGCTGTTTCGTTTGGAAAATTGCTATTTAGAAAGTATTAACATAGCATAGATTTATATGTTGTTTTTAAGAATATCAACATTTCTGATTAAAGCGAAGAAAAGCAACAGTTTAATTTGTGTGGGTTTTGTTGTTGCTGATCTTGATGGTGTTTTCCATCAGGTGTTATAACTGTGGTGGTCTGGACCATCATGCCAAAGAGTGTGTCCTTCCTCCCCAACCCAAGAAGTGCCACTACTGCCAGAGCGCCGGCCACATGGTGGCTCACTGTCCGCACAAAACACCGCCCGCCGCTCAGGGAAGACACTGTTTCGAGCCACCCGCCTCGAGCTCAGGCCAAGCCCCGCCCCCTCGCAGCTCAGACACAGGCCAAAGTGCCTCCTATTCATCTCAGGACTCCTCCACACTCAGCAAACCCTCCGGCTCCGCCGAAGAGCTCACGTCAAAAGATGCCTCATCGCAGAGGAAGAAGAGGAAAAAATGAGAGCCACTGTATCAGTGCGCCGGCGTCTCACGCGGCTCCACCGTCTCCAGGCTCCCGTCACACGCCCTCTGCTGCTCACGCCCTGCCTCCACGTGTAGGTGAGACCCAGGCTCACGTTCTGGAACCCACAAAGCCTCACTCAGAGGAGGAATCACTCGCTGCTGCTGTTTTTATTCATAGTCAACCAAACTGTGAACAAGATTTGGAGAGTTCAAAGTGGATTTCCACAGGAGACTGATACCTCACGCACAGCGTACATCTACTTAGCACGCAGTTTATTTCTTCTCTTTTCTCTTTGTTTTAGTTCCTTATTCTGAATCATGTTTTCTGACATTTGCGTAGACACACTGAATAGCCTTGGGCCAAAGAGATTTGTTTTTGTTGCTTATTTTTGAGGTTTAAAGTTTTGGTCTTTAAACTGCATGCGTCACTGAATTCATTACGTCCACAGCCGTACACAGTCCCTTCTCTCGTGAAGTCATAAATCGAATAGTGCCTAAATGACTTCTGTGTGGTAATGTGAGGATGTCAAAGAAAGCAATCAACAGTACACATTTCAGACTAATACAGAGATTCTTTATTGTGTTTTTTGTTTACATTTTTATAAGTAGGTTCTACAATTTAACCATCATAGTATTGATCTACTTTATATAAACTTTTTTAAAGTGTTGAATCAAGTGTGTAGTTACACTAAGTCTAATGCAGATTAGATGTGCTGTGCTTCCTGATATTGTGTTGATTCAATTTTTCATCATGACATAATTATTGGTGGAAGAAGGTCTTTTACAGGCACTAGCTCTTTTGCACTGAAGTGCAGGAATATATTATGGCGTGCCAGCACAATATTAGACTATTTTATTAGACAATATCAGACGTGCAGACAAATCAAGTCAAGTTACAGCTCCTTTACTGAGGTGAAGCAGGCGTAGTGGTCAGGATGGGGTTGATGCTTAAGGCCGCTGTGAGTGTGAGCTGAGCTGTACGGTCCATAGGGACACACGAAGGATCCAGACAGCGCCACCTATTGACTTTCAACTACTGTGATCGATATCATATGATTGCTTTTGAGAAATCGTACATATAGGTGTGAGCATCACCTAACAAATACATGGCAATAACAGTGATATGTATTGAAATTGTCTTCGTTATTGTTAATTTGATAAACAGTTTGTTATTGGGGGCTGCACTTAAGGTAAAATGATGTGGAAAATGGGAAATTAAGGAAGCCGGGCAGAGTAACAGCAGGGTTTGGCTTCCTGCCTCCCAGAGGTGTGTGTTCTCTCCAGCGTGTGTGTGTATGTTTGTGAGGTTACAGTCTGATACAGTTGGCCTAGTCACTCTAGAAAAAGAGATTTTTGTTACCTCAAGGTCCTTACATGGTAAAATAAAGGTTAAGTCATGTGATTAGTTTTACATGCTTGTCTCATATTGATGTGTTAGATACTGAATTTGGTCCAATCTTTAAACAATCATTTAGAACTATTGTTATATTAGGTAGGTAATGGCACTTATTCAATGTTTACAATGTATTTATAAATATGTTAAAATGTACTATGAATTATACAAAAAACATACAACTATTTGAATGAGCTAAAAGAAAGTTTTTGACAAATGGATAAGGTTTTATTTACCTTTTTTGTTCTAGAGACAGTTGTCACACATTTGCGTATTACATGTGGTACTGCATTCAAACATGAGCCAATCAGACGTGAAGTTTAAGTCCTGACTGTTATTAGGTGTTACAGACCTGCATACGACTTAACACAATCTCCATGGTGGGAGGAAGTTCTCTCAGGGTCCTGTTTGTCAAAACGTAAGTCATACATTTTCATTTGCAGCTATTTAAATTCCACTGTTACAGAGGCTGCTTGTGTATCAGTACACATGTATGTATACCTGTAAATGTCTTTTAGAGTTGTGTAAGTTAAAGCAGTACAGTTTTTCTAACACTGCACATATATGGAGGTTTGGAAACTCTGTCCTCCTAGTGGTCACATAGCATATTTTTCTGACTACATTGATAGTGGTGATAACATTTTTAGTTTTTTTTTTTTTAGTAAATCCTACCTCACTTGTTTGATTTAACTTGGTCATACGGTCAGAGATTATTACCTCAAAAGAGTAGTTATTCACATGGACAGATAACATCTAAAAGGAGTAGAGAAAAAGACACCGAATAGCATTTACTGTGATGTGTCTCTACTCTTCATTCACTCATTTGCCATAGACAAAAAAGCAATTAACCACAAGTGTTCTGATCTTCTAACCTGATTAATGCTGACGAATGTGCAGAATGTTTCAAGTATTTATATTAAAGCCCCTTTTGAGGAGTAACCACGTCAGAGCACAGCTGGACTAACTCTTAGCCAAGTGAATGGAATATACACGTAATGTACCTTTTAGCGGTGGCACTGGGCTGTGTTCACAGTACTACACACTGCTTCACCACCTGCAGGAGTGCCTGACTGACCGCTACACCTCACACAAGTTCCCAGGTCGTTGTTTTCTCCACCATTATGGCTCCCTGTGGAAACTAAAACGTGGCAGCTTTAATGACCATGGCATTTCATAACATGGAAAAAGAGTAGAAACATGTAAATTTAAAATGTATTATTTTATTTTATGTTTAATTAATCTTTTATTTTGGATACCAGCGGTTTCCCCTTAATGCCAATGACAAAATGTAACTACTGGTATGTTAATTCAAATCTTACTGATTGTTGCTATAAACATTAATTGAATGAGACCAAACACTGATGGAAACTGATTACTGTGACTACTAATATACTTATGTACTTTTTTTCTACCAAAGAATTTAAAGTGTAAAAAATTCTTTTTTTTGGGAGTGGCGTGGTTGTCTTGATCATTTCATGTGTGAGCAGTGCTTCTCTGTATTCTCAGTTTCATCAGAGTTTTACTTTTCTGTCATGGGAAATCAGTGTTATAGTGGATGTGTTGTAATGATTTTATTTGTCCTTTTACTTCCTTACCATTCATCTCCCATTGGATAAACACCTCTGGTGGGCGTGACCTCAGTGATGGGCCTTCTAAGGGAGAACACTGACATAAAGGAAGTTCTGCAGCCTTCCATGGGGCCAAAGATACTTGAAGCTTTTGTTGTTGTTTATATATACAGTGCTGCTTGAAAGTTTGTCATTGTTTTTTTTTTTTTTTTTATTAAAATAATCTTATGAAATGAACCTCCAAATGTCAATTTGTAAAGCAAACCTTCCAAAAACCTGTTATTGTGGTCAAGTAATTCAACTCTGGACTCGTCTTTCCAGATAATGGACTTCCAGAAACGCTTTCTGGCAAAGTTAAAATGGGCAACTTTTAGCAACTTACCCATGTCTCACCTGATTGTAGATGTGTCCATATATCCCAGATGATGCCGGAGAGGTCTGCATCTCTCTGGAGGTGATGTGTGGGTTGGCCTTTACCTGAATTATTATTTTTCTGGTGCTTCTTGGTGTAAGTTTTGATGGTCGTCCACGTCTGGGCGTAGTTGCTGTGATGCTGAGTGATGCTGAGTGCCCTTCATTTGTAAATGATTTGTCTTATAGTGGATGGATGGAGCTGGAATATTTTGGAGATGGTTTTGTAGTTCTCCCAGACTGATGGGTTCTCACCACCTTCTTCCTGATGTCCTCGGATGTCTAATTTCCTCTCATCATGTTGATCTGTGTACTATGAGCCTTGGCACAACAGTAGTTTGGTTGGTTTCCTCTCCCTGTTAATCAGCGTGGTAAATCTTTTCCCAAGGATGTCTCATTTGATTGGTCTGCTGATTGACGACTTGAGCACTCACACGTGTTTCACCTGAGTGATTTAACTAATTGACTTCACCAATACAGCTGTGGTTCATTTACTTTCACAAATGCTTTGATACCATGTTTCATGTCGTCTGCTGGAAACACACATTTCCCTCAAAACAAGTAAATGGAATTTATGAACATAAACCTGACAAAAACTTTTGATGATAAAATAAGAGAATCATGGTAAAACTACAAAAAAATCTAAACTATTCAAGGACTTCACAAACATTCAAGAAGCACTGTATATCTTAAAGGGAAGGTATATATATATATATATATATATATATATATATATATATATATATATATATATATAATATTTTGTTAACATAAAACAATATTAGTCTTAGTGACTCATTACAAGCTTTCAAAGTAACAAGCCATGATTAAGCATTCAGCATGATCTAGGGTGTAGACTGGAAAAATACTGATCAAAATTACTGTGAAAAGTAAACGCTCCGTAACTGATTGAGCCATCAGCCGTTTATTCAAACCACTTCCCTGTTATTGCACTAAACCTGAGCAGATCAACAGACCTCCTGGTGTTTTACCACTGTTTAAACGTTTCCTTTAAACTAATTGAAATGGACACTGTCTAATTTTTTTTCATGTATCTGCATTTTGTCAGTTAAGTACCATTTTTTTTCTTTACATTTTTAATTAATAGGACAGACAAGTTTCAAGTTTATGAATACAAGCTAAATAAGGACATTCAAGTGAAAGAAAACGTGAAAAAAACTCTACAACAAAGCTTTTACATTTGCTGTCAAAGATAAGTATATTTACAAAAGTTAAAGTAGTCTACATACTGATTTCAAATATATTTTTGACCAGACAGTGTATCAAATATATCAATATCATTTGCTGAAATGTGTACTATTTTTATTCCATACAGAATAGAATTGGGTGGTGTTTTAATTAAAACAGGTTTCAGCCCTTGCCTATTATAATAAGTGATTTAAGGCATTGCTTATTCTAATGAATGATTTAGGCTTTTATCAATAATTGGATAAAGAGCAATCTATTCCGTCTTCACACAACAACCCATAGGACACCTGCAGGAGACAGTGTTACCTCTGATGTCATGCTACACCTGTTCTGGGTTTCTGCAGTTCTTCTGAGAGTCAGGAGGTAAATCAGCTTCAAAAACATCGTCTTCCACACCTTCTTCAATCAGCTTCATTGTTGTGGCCTTGCTGAGCGGATTTTTATCTAAAAACGACATTTCCAATAAAAAAAGGAATCATTCAAAGTATATATGCTTTCTAGAAATACTAATGTAATTGTGTTATGCCAAACTCATGCATGCACATTTGCTAATCAAAATATATTTGTAAAATAATCACATAAATTGGATCTGTTACAACGTGTCAGACAATTCCATATTTCTTGAAAACCACCAGCAGTCTCATATTTTTGAGCCAGTAATTAAAATGTGGATAAGATGATGACCATTTAACGCTGATGAACGATAAACATCTTTTATAGTTACAGTGATGTTTTATGTGAACTGAATTCAGTGTCAACAGTTTTACAGCTATTAGACAACTCAAATAGGTTTGAGTTTTCTGCAGCCTCTTACTGAAGCCATTACAGTGCTAGTATTATTAAGGAGTGAACAGGTGATTTTAAACATTTTGACCAAAGTCAAAACATAGCATTTATGTGATCTAAAAACAATTAACCCATTTTTGGCCAAAATAACCCAGGTCTTGTCACATGGCAATCCTTAGCCTTGACACATGAACTATTTACCAACATTAAAGCAATAGAACATGAAAGGGAGTGTGATGCAACCTACCATCATCACAGCATCAAGAGAAAGCCCTAATCACTCTTACATATACACTCACCAACCACTTTAGGAACACCTACCTCACTCCTACAGTTACTGTCTTCAGAAGTACATCTGTCTTACAAGTTCATTATATGCCTGCGTACTATCAGAGTCATCCCCGTTCACGGCCAGTCAGTGTCTGACCACAGGGTCATCTGGTGGTTCCCACCAGTCATTCTGCAGTGGCATAATAGTGGATATTATCCCGCTTTTTTCTACTTTGTTTGCTTGTTTGTTTGTTTTTTTTACATACGTTTGAGCTAGTAGACTATCATCCAAACAGCAGCCAACCACTTATGTGGTCAGACACCGAGTAGAACAATCCTTTTGGCACTAGATTTCTAACTGTGCCCTTGGCTGGATAATTCTGCATGGCACAACCACAGGACCACTGAGAACTTGGCAGCAGTGCGAACATGTACAACGCTACAACACAAGGGTGACTGACAGATTGCCTTCAGCAGAGTGTTACACTCAGTTACACACTTGTAATTGTTCACGGGTAAATAATGTACCATAACACACATGTACCTATTAAAGTAGTTGTAAGGTAGATCCTTAACAAAGTGGCTGGTGGGTGTTGGCATTATTTTCTTGTCAACTAATGTATTTAGCAGGAGGTTGTGTAAATCTTGTTAATAAGCAATCAATGATCAGCAAAATGATACAAGTATAGTAAGACAACCATGCAGAAAACATATCAACCAATCAGAATGTTTGGTCAAAGTTGTGTAAAGCCCTAATATACATCAATGGTTATTGGATCAGTAAAGATACATGTACATTACTGGAAACGATATATAGGTGTTTTCATTTGACAAGTCACATTATAGTTCATATAATTTAAACATTTTAAAGGTGTTTTGAGAAAAATAATTGAATTGTTAATAAGCTAAGCATTTGGAAGCATATGGATTTCTGACTTGTGGTGCAGGATGTCATATAAACCAAGGTTTTTTATTGTTAATGGTGAACTCCATAACAGGTCAGGTTATCAGAGGGTTCACACTTTCAGAACAACGGAGGAGACGTTAGCAAATCATATGAGAAGTTATTCGAAGATTATGCTCATTTTTTTAACCGAGAACTGGGTGATTTGGGGGGTGGGGGAAGAGAATGACAGTGAGAGAAAGTAAAACGTCTTACACCCCCGTTAGGCGCGATCTGAAGCCATAGCTAGAGGAAGGACAGGAGGAAAAAATATCAGAGAAAGGCTAAAGCACCAGAGCACAAGATATTTAGTTGATGGTAATTAACCAGACTGGGGGGCACGGTTGGGGTGGAGATGGAGAGGTTATATGAATGCAGACCCAAACGAAATTGCATGTCACCTCGTATAATAGATGTGAAAAAGAAAGAGAAGCATTGGCTCAGTCGGGTGTTTTCTTACGCCGCAGAACACACACACACACACACACACTCACACACTCACACACTCACAGGGAAGCTGTGGTTAGGACTGCTGCCAGTATCTGGCGATCTGCAGGCATTAGCAGGGCTTTGCTGAGACTTACGGAGCGAGGAGGATCCTCTCAGGATCTGGTTGAGCACGTCGTCCGTGTCGCTGGTGCTCGCCATGCTGTTCCTCATCTGCATCATGGAGAGCTGAGAACACAGACTCGGCTGGCGTTCCATCTTCTTCACCGCCTGAGATTTAGCCATTACCACCATCGCTGTTAGAACCACAGCCTGCTTCAGGACCTCTAGGCTAACATGATAATAGTCCAAGTGACACAAATGCCCCAGTGGCATCTTACCTTGTCACTAAGGGTTGGGTCGTTGAGGGAGTACAGCTTATTTGTGATGTCTTTGCCAATGAGATACCTGAACACCTCATTTAAAAATGACTCTGACTCCAGAAAGTAAGTGAGCCTCTCTCGAGACCAGCACAAGAACTTGGAATTTTCCTCTGCAGTGATCGTCACCTGTCGGGAAAATGTTATAAATGTTCGAAAGGTCGTGGCCAGCCTGATTGTATGATAACAAGCAGAAATTCTATTATAAATGTTACTCTTGTGAATTTTAAATGTACTTAATTCAAATGTATATCAAAGAGATTTGATACATTCTGAAGTATTTACCTGGAACTTTTCTCCTCTGTTCATCTGTGTGGATCTGAACTCTGGAGAGTCGATGAAGGCATTGGTGTAAATGTTGTGAAGAAAATGTCCACGATATGATACTTTCATTCTAGAAGAAACACTTTGGTCAGTATATACAAAAACTATGGAAATTCAGTAACATCATGAGTATAAAATGGGTAAACAATGAAAGGTCCAAGCAACTGAAAGTAAATGTAGTAAACATTTACTGAATAAAACATTATCTTGGTTCGCTGGAAAAAAAAATCTAGACATTGAAAGCAACATTGTCTGCCAGCAGGCTAAGATAATAAGTGCTGGGTTGATAAAATCTTGTGATAGAGAAATATTAATGTTGTTGCCAGTATTGAGGAAATGTGGGTGTTGTTTCTCGCTGCAGACGTCGTGCTCTCTGTGAACGACGCACTTGCCCTTCAGCAGGATGCTGAGACGCTCGTCCACGGAGGTCTTGTCCTCGGCGGCGTACACTTGGCCTTTCTTCAGGGTCTGGATGGTGCAGAACTGGCCGGTCAGCCGCTGGAAGAGAGCTTCACGCACATGCAGGGGCTCAAACATCCGCTTGTACACAGACTTGAGCTCCCGGTCGATTTTGATCTGAGGCGAAACAGAAGGACTGTATGAAATACCATTTTCAGGAGGCAGGTATCGCAAACAAAGGAAACAGGACATCGTGTGTCCAAGACCTCCCAGTCCATGAGGCACTGGTAATGCATTATGGTGTAAATGACCCACTCAGAGTCCCAGCAGGTTGGCCTGGTTTTACACACGCACTGGAGCACTTAGCCTCCCAACCTTGATATGTTGCACCGCTGAACCAGAATCCAACATCCCATTTTAGGAAAGGAGGAGGGTGCACATGAATCATTTTAGTCTAACAAATCAATCAGGGAAGCAGTGTGATGATGCTTTTTCCTGCATATACTGTGAACAACTGCCGTCTTTCACTAAGCACTGCTGCTGAGCTCCATGCTATTGTAGACCTCAAGAAGGTTGTAGCTGGCTGAGGTGAAGCTGTGTGGTGGGACACGGAGAACTGAGTGGCCTCACATCCACAATCCAAACTCTTCTGTTCTTGGACACATGCTGTGATCCCATTTAGTCAGACAGCATAAAAGTATGTTATGAACAATAAACTTTAGTTGTCTGGGCACTGTGAAAATGTTTACCTACTTTCTAAATGTATTTATTGTTTTTTTTATATAATATTTTTGTCTTTTTGCATACTATAACTTCATTAGTACTGTAATTTATGTACGATGTTTTATTTTTTAAAAGGTAACTTATTTCTTGTGAATCCAGAAACACTTCATTACTCCACAATAAGTCAACAATCATACACTAAATGATGTCACTTTCTTGGGACAATCAGTTCTTCAGCTCAGTATTACAATATGAGAGCAGAAAGCCTGCAGTGCCTTTTTTCAGCAGAACAGGAAGTGAAAGGCCCTTTGTCGTTCTAAAATCACCAAATGTATCATAACAGTTAGTACTCACAGGTCTTCGCTTGTAGAGCAAGAAGAAGAAATGCATGAAGTTGACTAGAAGGAAGACCACGTTCCATACCATAACATCCAGGGTGCACCTGTACAGAGTTGCCCAGACGATAAACAGACTACAACCTGCAAAATAAAAATTACATTTGTTTTAAATGAAAGCCATAACAGTCAAATTCTTCAGACTTAATAATTTCAACAAATAAATCACGTACAAATATAATACAGTCCAACAAATCCCATTCAACTAAACAAGCACCTTCTGCAACTTCTGAACAGGTAAATTCTGAACTCTCCAACAGAGATAATTCCATAACAGAACACACCCTTATTTAACACGATCGCCTCAAAGATGCGCTGATAAAATATGTCTCTTGTAGATGTTTGTGGTCACCAGCAGGGGGCGTTCACACTGACCTGTCATCAAGAGAAGCCTGAGCAGGATCATGTGCAGACCTATTGTGGTAGGAATGAGTAGACCCACAACTAAACTCAGGTTGCCGAGATGAAAGAGTAGGTGGTGGCTCTTCTGCCAGTCCTGGCAAGATGTAATATTTGATTCCACCTCTGACTGACCCTGGACCAGCGACACACTCGAGCCCATTGGAGACAAGGTCGTGTACAGCAGGGTGGAAATATGTGGAATGGCTGACATTCTAACAGGCAATAATCTGGAAAATAAAAAATAAAAGTCATAGAATTAGTAACGTTTTTACTGCTGAAAACAAAAAATTTAAATTGCGTAGAGTACTTAATATGGTAGCTTGCTAGCAAGGCTCCTTTTTTGCTTTGTAATTATTGTTTTGCATTAAACATACATTTATTGCCTCTCATGCTACACAATGTCCTTGAAAATAAACATATTGCAATCTGAGCAACTGCCACAAAATACAATTCCCAGAATGCCGTGCGCCCCTCGGCGGCCTCTTAGTTCAACGGTTCATTGTTGTAAATAGGTAATTTATAAGAGTGCTTGGTTAAAGTAGTCGTGTTTTCCTGATGTTATTAGTGTGTCCCAGTGTGTCTATCGTGTTCTTGATGTGCCTGCTCGGTTTAACCCCGCTCCCCAGTCTGGTGGGTGCATCAATCTTTCATAAATCAAAAATAAGCTTTTAAAAGACGGCCTGTTATTAATAAATGTCCGTTCAACCAGAAGTGGTGTCTATGTATCTTCTCTGCCGAGTTATACCCTATACATTTTTAATATCGTTAAAGCGAATATTATTCTCTTATATAATCTAAAATAAAACACACACACACATTGTCATTATACGACAGGCTATTAGAAAACAAGAATAAACAGACCCTAAATCTGACTATTCAGACCATTGTACGACTCCAATTCAACGAGACTATCGCAGCCTTTCAGTCTAAAGATTAAATAACGTGTGTGTGGAAGGTCTAACGCAGTTTTCACGGCCTCCGGCTTGTAGGGGAAAAAGTTTCTCGTTATTTGAACTTGTCACGTTGCCTTCGACACCAAAACGCAGAAAAATCCAACGACACAACAACGCAAAAAGAAGCACTTACCAGTCTTTCTACTTGGTGGAAAGAAAATAGCCTACGTGTTCGCCAGTAGTAGGCTTAAGAGAGAAAACGAAGGGCGCGTACGGAGAAGGGCAGCTATATGAATCCCAGAGAGCGGGCTGCACAGTGTGAGTAGCGCATTCCAGTGAGGTGACAGGCGCTGACTAAAATGGGCAAGAAGAGGAGAGACACTCGACATCGCCTCTCCGTGCGCGCCTGCAGAACCTACACGCACCGCTAGAGGGAGCCCGTCGTAAGCAAACGTGTATTTGCTATACTGAGATACGACAATGGGAAGGTTCCGGTTCTTAAAATAAATATGGAATTCAGACTCTGACACTCCGAGGAAATACTTCTCTAATTCATCTGTTGCATTTTCGGTTTATTTATTTCGTTTTAGTGGTCTACGTTTTCATGGATTAACGTCTTAACGTTATGCTGTTATGAAATGTGCTATTTAATGTAGGCCTATATGTGGTAAGTGTTAATGTATGGACAATTTTGGGGTTCATTCCATATGAGTTCGAACTTCAAGTTCGACACGTGGTTGTCAGCACCATGGTCAGCGACGCTAAAACGTCACAAGGACGTTAAAATTTTGAACATTTTGAACCTCTTAATAGAAACGCAATTTGAATGTGTACAATCAAGGCACCAGCGACATAAAGTGAATGCAAATCACAATTTTATTTGAGCTGAATATTTGTTTAGGCATGAGATATTCAAATGTAAACATTAATCTTTTATCATTTACTCAATCCACACATGAATCACATTTTCAGTCTGTTCGGTAAAGAAAACCTGAAAAGCTATCTATCATCATTACATAGAAAAATACATCACAACGAAACAACGTGACGACTGACGACCATTCAAGAAATAAAAATAACAGGAAAGCACAATTTATGTAAACCTCAACCTGAAGGTGCCATGAAATTCCCCAAGTGTCTGTTTCTTGGAAAAGCGTTCTTGTGATCTTTTTAAGACGTACTTTCTGCAGGCTTGGTGGTAACATTCCTAACCGGGATTGAATGGCGAGCATCTGTCTTTTCTAAATCTGGCTCGGTTGACACGTGACAGAAGCTCGGTAACCGGAGATCATAGCGAAACCCACGGCTGTCAAAGACTTTGTCGTTAAGTGAGTACAGCTTGTCTGCGATGTCATTGCGCACCACCAGGGCGAATATTTTGGCGATATAACGGTGCTTAGCAAAGAGCAGATATAATTTCTTGCGCCTCCAGGTGACATACCTACAACGACTATCTGCTCTTAGTGTTACCTGGAAAGAAGCAGAAAAAAGTATATATAAAACAAACAAACAAACAAATCACTTGCCACACAGCTATAACTCATTGTAAGAGGCCATGTGCTGTGTCAGACCTGAAACAACCCTTCTTCCGAGGGTCTGAGTGAATCCCATTCGGGTGAATCTAGGAACTGGAAGGGGTTGATATTGTGCAGAAATTCTCCGTTCACTGTGACACGTACTCTGTTGAGACAAGGGCAAAAAGACCCACCGATTACTTTATCTAACTATAACGTGCAGACGTTACTGAAGCGCCGTCGGATACTTACTTGCCGGAAAGAAGAACAGATAATTTATCGATCGGAGTTTTGTCCTCTATTGCGAAATAATGCTCCTTCTCAAGAGTGTGGATTTCCTCCTCACAACAAGCCACGATCTTTCCGAACTGAGAAAGTGACACTCCCAGTTTTTTGAACATGAACCCGTAGAGGTCCTGAAACTCCTTGTTAAACGTTACACTCCGAAGCCGGTAAGCGACATGGACAACCTGACCAACACATACCACAAAAAGAGCAAAAGCCCATGAAAACGACTCCGTGGTGCAGGGATCGGACCATGCCCAAACCGAAGCGCAGAAGAACCCGAATGTCAGGAAGGTAAACATGTACAGCAGTCCATAAAATCCACTACCACCCATGAACCCCAAAGCCAGAAAAATGTTAGAGAGATGAAAAATAGATCCTTCTGGCTCGTTTTCCCATTCTGAGCACAAAGGATGTCTCAGCGGTTCCGTGGTCAAAGTAAAGTTATCTCCTTCCAAGAGAAACGGAGTCTCCATAATCCTACAACTCTTTCGCTGTGCTCCGCAAATCCAATTTAGATTAAGATAGAGTGGAAGCGGTCCAGTGTACCCTCAAAAGTTGTCATATTTATAATAAATGTATTTAATAAAAACAAATAAAACCAGAATAGATTTTACACACGATATAAAGATTGTGCCAGGATCATTTTGTGTCTCCTGTTGAAATATGTCACATACGATCTGTGTGGTTGCAACGCCGTCTGCAAGGTCCTGGTGTCCGACAAGTAATCACTCCTGACAGGCCTATAGTTTATTCATTATGTACAAATTAGAATTTCTGTCTGTGATTTTTTTTCTATTAAAATCGGTTAAAATAGTAATCTATTAACTTCGTCTAAAAGTGTCACCGTGAAAATTGAACATAGACAGACTCCATAGATTAAACATTCTTTGTCTAATGAAGTGTGTGTGTGTGTGATACTGGTTCATCATTCTTTGGGAGATAAATCAATGTCTTTACCCTTTAGAAGACAGCAGTACTCTCTTTGGTCTAAAATAGCGGTCTGAGTTTCTCCTTGTGGGACACCAGGCAGCAGAAGGTGACTTTGTGATGCTCTGGGTTGCAAGGCACAGCTCACCTGAGTGAGAGATTGAGGACAAACAGTCTCCTCAGGCGCAGTGGTACGCAATTATGACCTACATCTCACAAAAAGGGTCCCACTTCAGTTCTATATTCCCAGTGGAGTAATTGTTTGGTTTATTCTAGTCTTAAATCTGCACAGCAGTCCCCAAACTTAGATTTGACCATCCAAAATTTCATGCCTTTCCTTCACGTCAATATGGATGTAGAGTTTAGTGTATGTAAAATACAGTCAAATTTTCTGTAGTGTGGTCATTTTGCAGTTATATTTAGAATGTTGAAAGTATTTATTGACCAAATATTAGCCTAGAGAGATCCCCTGAACTATCATTATGGTGGATATCAGACACCAAACACATCTATGTATAGAACCAGAATAACTCATATCTCTCTCTCTCTCTCTCTCTCTCTCTCTCTCTCTCTCTCTCTCTCTCTCTCTCTCTCTCTCTCTCTCTCTCTCTCTCTCTCACTCTCACTCACTCACTCACTCTCTCTATCTGCATTCTAGAGGGTTTCAAGAGAACGGTTTTCATCAACATATGGATGTAGATATGGTTGAGCTATTCACAAGAAAATGACCAACATTTAATAAACCTGAATGTGGCTATATAAATGAGGATATGAAAGATCTTTTGTTAAGATCTTCCTGTCCATCTTCCGTCTCTCATGATGCAGCTTAGGGGAATTATTGTGGCTTAAAAACCAAGTCATGATTTTGGATTGTTTCTGTTGTTTTGAACCAGAGCGACAAGACTGGCATTGAAAGTCTGATGTGAAAGTCTCCAGTCTCTAATTAACATGATGCAAATTGCAAGTCTAATGCAGTATGCAATGACTTCAAATCTCATCATCCAATAAATGGGCCCAAGCCAGACCTTGTAAAATCTGTGCATATTTTTCTGTGATTTAAAATATGCAAATTACCAAAAGTGTATTAGAATGCAATACTTTTATCTGACTATTTTTGCTGCATTCATATTTCAATCATTTAAATAATTTTGAAGAAAATGCTGCTATAATTTCAATAGGCATTTTGGGGTCATTCTACACATTAAACCACAATTTTGTGAATCTATTTCAGCACTTTCAACTCTTTCTTCCCTCCACAGTGCTCCAAGGTTTGCTTATACCTTTCAGTGCATTAGGCCTTGTTTTCCCTAAAGCTCTCCAGTCACAACCAACACTGATATGGCAGTTGCACTCAGCCCACATGACTGCCCCTCTTCAGTGGCAGACTTAGCAATTTGGGGGCTCAAGGTGAATTTAGCTAGGGGGCCCATCAACATTAATATGCGAGAAATAAGTTAGCTAATCAGGGGGCCCCTACAGTGGGCTGCAGTGGGAGGGGCCCAAGGCAAAGACCGCCTCTGCCCCTCTTATCTGAGCTAACATCTCAGTAGAGGTGCATTTCACCCCCCTGCATTGGTGTCCCCAGGTCCTATGGTCTCTCTGCAGACTGACAGCCTTCCTGCTGCCAACACAGCATTAACAAGCCCTTCATTTAGTTTCACATGGGAGTGTAAGAGAAGTGGGCGTCATCAAGTGTGTGTGTGTATATATATATATATATATATATATATATATATATATATATATATATATATATATATATATATATATACATATATGTATATATAAACAGTGGGTCTTAGGATATATATATATATATATATATATATATATTCAGGATATATATATATATATATATATATATATATATATATATATATATATATATATATATATATATAAACTGCTCAACAAAATAAAGGGAACACTGAAATAACACATCCTCAATCTCAATTAATAAAATATTCTAGTTGAAAATCTTTATTTATTACATAGTGGAATGCGTTGAGAACAAAATAACGAAAAATGATCAATGTCAATCAAAATTATTATCCCATGGAGGTCTGGATTTGGAATCATAAAAAAATTCAAACAACAGGCTGATTCAACTTCAGTGGAAATTCCTTAAGACAAGTCAAAATGAGGCTGAGTAGTGTGTGTGGCCTCCACGTGCCTGTATGACCTCCCTAAAATGCCTGGGCATGCTCCTGTTGAGGCTGTGGATGTTCTCCTGAGGAATCTCCTTTCCAGACCTGGATTCAAGCATCTTTCAACTCCTGGACAGTCTGTGGTGCAACATGGCGTTGGTGGATGGAACGAGACATGATGTCCCAGATGTGTTCGATTGGATTCAGGTCTGGGGAACGGGCGGGCCAGTCCATATCTTCAATGCCTTCATCATGCAGGAACTTCTGACACACTTCAGCCACATGAGGCCTAGCATTGTCATGCATCAGAAGAAACCCAGGGCCCACTGCACCAGCATATGGTTTCACAATGGGTCTGAGGACCTCATCCTGGTACCTAATGGCAGTCAGGGTACCTCTGGCTAGCACACGGAGGTCTGTGCGATCCTCCAAAGAAATGCCTCCCCAAACCATTACTGACCCACTGCCAAATCGGTCATGCCAATGGCGAATCTGCCAATCTTGGTGTTCTCTGGCAAATGCCAATCACCCTCGACGGTGGTGCTCTGGTACTGCTCCTCATGTTCCTCCTTGCATAAAAGAGGAGGTACTGGTCCTGCTGCTGGGTTGTTGCCCTCCTACGACCCCCTCCATGTCTCCTGGTGTACTGGCCTGTCTCCAGGTATCTGCTCCATTCTCTGAACACAGCTCCACAGCTCGCACTGATGTGCCATCCTGGATGAGCTGCACTACCTGAGCAACGTCTGTGGGTTGTAGACACCGCATCATGCTACGTCTATGGTGAGAGACCTGACTAAATGCAGAAGTGACCAAAACATCAGCCAGAAAGAATGAGAACAGACAAAAGGTCTGTGGTCACCATCAGCAGAAGCACTCCTTTATAGGGGGTGTCTTGCTAATTGCCTCTCATTTCTACCTGTTGTTTGTTCCATTTGCACAACAGCAGGTGAAATTGATTTACAATCAGTGTTGCTTCTTGCTTCTGAACAGGTTGGTTTCACAGATGTGTGGTTAACTTGGAGTTACATTGTGTTAAGTGTTCACTTTATTTTTTTGATCAGTGTATATACTGTATATATATATATATATATATATATATATATATATATATATATATATATATATATATATATATATATATATATATATATATACTGTAATACTGTATATATATATATATATATATATATATATATATATATATATATATATAATGAAATGATTTCTGTAGATGCATTGCCATCCATTAAAGGCTTTTTAGGTATGTTGACCATTTTTCATAGGTCTTAGCAATTATAGGATTTGATTTCATGCCAATTAAAACACAAGGGAAACCTGTGCAGTTCGAGTCTGTTCATGAAGCGTTTAATATGTCTGGATGCCACTTTAGGAATTCTGTCATATTAATTACATCAGGAAATAGCTGAGTGACATACATATGTATTAAATATAGGTCATCACCGAAGTAATTGAGAAGTAGCCAGTAACAAGAGATAGCAAAGTATTAAGCAGCAAAGAGTAATTTGTCATATTCAATCACATAGAACACTCATGTATACTAAATATATCTCAACTCTTTGGGAAACAAGCAGCTAATGTTGCCATTTCATAGTTTAATACTGGAAAACAAAGGACTGTGCCAAGTAGCTGCTAATGTGGACCTGGTCTGTCAGCACACAGGCTGGGCAGCGCAGCTCTGCTGAACCCGGGGGGAACGTGCCCTTTCCTCCGCCTTTTCTTTTCCAGTTCCAGATGTGACAGGTCTGCCTACTGAACCTTGTTAAGGGAACAGGCGAAACACACACACTGACACATGCATGCACACACGCATACACACACACACACACACACACACACACACACACACACACACACACACAGGGTGGCAAATGAGGATGAGGAGGAATTTTGAACTGTGCCACTGGGAGTTATTTAACAGAACATTTGTTCTACGGTCTGTCAGAATGGTTCAGAGAGTAGGAAAGACTGCTGGTCTCAAGGTCTTTTAATGCTTTCTCAGATGTCCTTTCTATGAAATCAGAGCATCCTGTCACAGGAAGATAAAAAAATTTTGTGATTTATGGACCTATTTCTGTGTCACTTTCATAAAAACAGATGCTGCACACATCACATTATAAATATACAATTTATTAGAAGGAGGGATGATTATGTCTTACATCTGCATTGGTGTAAACTGACAAACTGCATTGCTTATTGTCTCCTCTGATATTTAGACGGTTTTTCAGTCACTGCAAATCAAGACCTTGGCGTCAGAGATTCAGAAACTGTGTTCAGAGTGGACCAGATACAAGGTGATGTCACGTTGAGGACCCCGGCCCCTCCCCTTTGGGCGTGTGTATACGTGGTCCACGTGCTTTGTCTGCGTCTGTGGAACTCCGTGGTGAAGGCTATGTCGTGTGATAATGTGTATCACCTGTGAATCGTCTCGTAATCACATGGGGCTAATGTGGTTTGTCTATTTAATGTGCGCTCGCGCAGTGTCCTGTGCTCGTCGTTGTCTAATGCCCACACGTTGTTGTGTGTTTGTGTATGTTTATCGTGCGCTATTGCGCAAATAAGTAAAGTGACGTTTGCTGCCACAAAGGATTTGTGTCTCGTCCTTCACGCCGCACCCACCGTCACAGGTGATCTTGGTTGGTGTGCAGATTAAGCTTCTGATAACTGCAATCATGTACAATGAAAACAAGTTAAGAGCCAAAATATAGTATATTTTTCTGTCAAAGTATCCCATGTCAAACCACACTTACCACAACATCTCAATCATGAGATCATAGGGAGTTTTTGCTCGCCATTGTCGCCCTTGGCTTGCTCATTAGGGTTCTGGACCCATAGTATTGTTAACCTTTTAAATCCTGTAAAGCGCTTTGTGACAACATGTGTTGTGAAAAGCGCTATACAAATAAACTTTGATTGATTGATTGATTGAGTGTGAGTCTTTATTTCTTTCCTTCCTTTTCTGCTGTAGAAGACCCTGTAGAACATGTTCCTTCGACTACACTCTCAATGACAGCAGGGCCTGCAGACCTGAGACGACCAAAGATCTGCATGACTATAAACCCGTCTTATAGACTATACACCCATGTCTATATAAACCCGTCTTATAGACTATACACCCATGTCTACATAAACCCGTCTTATAGACTATACACCCATGTCTATATAAACCCGTCTTATAGACTATTCACCCATGTCTACATAAACCTGTCTTAGACTATACACCCATGTCTATATAAACCCGTCTTATAGACTATACACCCATGTCTTTATAAAACCATCTTATAGACTATACACCCATGTCTTTATAAACTCGTCTTATAGACTATACACCCATGGCTTTATAAACCTGTCTTATAGACTATACATCCATCTCTTTTTGTCTTTTTGAATCCTTTTGCATTTCTCGTCTTATTTGCTTCAACCTTTTTTTGAAAAATCTTTTGATAAGGCAATATTGTATTTTATCACGTACACTAAAACATAGCTCTATTGTGGTTAAAAATTGGGCTTTTTTTGGAAGACAAGGTCAAACCCACATCTGAAATAATTGGAAAATTTGATTCTTATTATTCCTTTTTCATATTTTTCAATAAAATGCTGAATGTTTCAGCCTTATCTTCAGTAGAGTAAAATGTATCACTTTATGTTAAACAAATTATTATGACAAGTAGATAAAATCATGTTTTGGGAGTCATTATTCCAGAGACTTTTTCTTGCAACTCAAAATAACTGGCAACTGGTTTCCACTTATGCTTATGGAGAGTTATAATAATTTGTGCTACATTTTGGATTAAAAAACTCATTCTGTTAAAATGATAGAAAGATCACATTAAAATTACAGCTATGTCTGCATAGTGTATGCAGCATCAGTCACAACACACACACACACACACACACACACACACACACACACACACACACACACACATTGTGCACCCCACATTCATTTCCTCTCATGTATTAACCATAGAAAACCGAGCAGTCATTATTGCCTGTGAAGTGTCCATCACAGTTTGGAATCAGAGCTGACTTACAGCGTCATGAAGAGGAAATGAAAGAAGAGCTATAAGAGGAGAACGCCACCTCTGACAATGCTCAGTGTGATGGGGAGCGGTGGGGAACAACCAGGCCCCCATTTTCAGGCCAAGGAGACGATGATTTCTGTCTGACCTTTTCTCTCTGCTGCCTCTGGAGACATTTACATTCTCACTGATGTAGAAAGGCCTTTTCTTTTCTCGCCTTTTCCTTTTTATGAGAAACAGGATGAAGGAGACCGCCGGACAGGTGCGTGGTCCCAGCTGTCGGTCTTTATCACTGGTTACCAAGCCGTACAAACCACAAGTTGTATCCCAAGAACACTGCAAGACACGCATGACTGGCAAACTCAATTTACAGCACTCTCAAAAATCTGTTAGACAAAAAGTGTTAAACTTATATTTTGAATAATGTTTCATATATTATTTAAATAGGAAGTTCCTTAGTAACATTGTCAGTCTTTACACATCAGGTATTATTGCTAGTCATCAGCCTTTAGAGCAGGTATCACCAAATGGCGGACCGCGGTCCGGATCCGGAACCGAACGCTGTCCTGTCCGGACCCAATCACATTCCTGATTAACTGGATACGGACCCAAATGCCAAAAAAATTTTAACGGGAGACTATATTTTAAACCGGAGAATTTATTTTCAGACGAGTGTTACGTTCACCACCCATTTGAGTGTTACGTTGGCCCCCCCCGCTCAACAACTTTCGTTCGGCACAGCCCCCCTCCCCCCCTCCCCCCGCTCAACAACTTTCGTTCGCCACCGCGGACCCGGACCCGGAGCTATCTGGCAAAAATGGACCGCGGAAAGATTTAATTGATTACCCCTGCTTTAGAGTGTAATCTACCTTGTACTCTCACGTGTTTTAGGCACACTGTCACGCGCAACTCCGCCCTCCTCCCTTGTCCCGCCTTGTTTCCCCGTTGCCATAGTTCCCTCTGTCTGTCACACCCATGTCCTTAGGTTTTTCACCTGTGTCTCGTTTCTCCTCCCTGTTTTCTGTGTTTTTAGTTTCCCCTGCCTTATTCCTCTTTGTCGGTCATTGTTTGTACGTTCTCCCGGTCTCCTTGCTCGCCTTCTTGCTCTTCCCCCGCTGCTACTTACATGTTCCGTGTGTTTTGCAGTCTCTGGTTTCTTCGTTCCTTAGTAGTATGTCTTCTGTGTCTTTTAGCTCCTTTATTTCTGTGTTAGAGCTCCGTGTTCCTCTGTTACTTGTGTAGTTAATGCCCTAGTTCCTGTCTTGGTTGTGTTTGGTTTCTCCTCATAGTTTCTCCGCTGTTATTTGAAGTTGTTTAGTATGTTTTACATTGTAGCCTGCTTGTGCCCTTAGTTCAGTAGCTCCCTTGTTACGTGTGTGTACGCTGTGATCGTTTTCCGTTATATATCTATTGTATTATTGGTTCTTGTGTAAGTGTTTCCTCTTATGAGTATTGTCTGGTTGGTGATTGTTTCTTTCTTTCTGTTTTGCGTCTCTTTGTTCTGGTTCTCTGCCCCGGTTCTGTATATTATAAGTAGTGTTTGTCCTACGCTTGCGTCATGCCTGCCCATCACAAACGTTACACACACTCTCTTACAGATGCATGTTATATGTGTACTATCACATGCTGTAACACGTGTGTCAGCCATCCTCCTCTCCATCCATCTCTGGTTATTTTATGACCACCAGACTATTGCTGACCGGATATTATTTGGATATTAGACCCATATAAGATTATCAGGTGCATTAGTGTTGCTACAGTCTTTATGTGTGTCAGTATTACTGCCAGGTTGAGGGTGAGCCATCCAAAAATAACCAGCCCACAGCTGTCATGTGAATGAATGAATGAATGAATGTTCAACTTACATAGCCACTTTCTAGATACTCAAAGTCGCTTTACAATTTTAACACAGAGACAACTCTTACACTACCATTCACACACCGGCGAGAAGCGGCAGCCAATTGCGCACAGCGTACTCAGGATGTGCTCAGGAACTGAGTAAGGCATACAGTGCTAGGCTCAAACTGTACACCCACACCGGCACACCTACAACAGTACACCTCCACCAGCACACCTACAACTGTACACCTACAACAACACATGGGACACCACATATCCTTGGAGCATGGTGTCCACCCTCTTCCTCCAAGGGGCCTCTTGTCACCGACTGCATGACAGGGCCCTCAAAGTCAGTTAGGCATGGAGATGATGCCCTCTTGGCCGCCTCTCGACGGGGCCTCTCTTTGATCGGGTGCAGAGACAGCACTTCTAAAAAGACAGGGCAGTAGAGATGTTGCACCTCTACATCAAGTGAGGCACCCCTCTTTAGCTGCCACTGGGTAAGCCTACAGACCAACAGGCCTGTCTACATTAGGCGTCTACTGGTCCGTCACTGAAGGGCAGGGCACAGGTGCCTACTAGCCTACTACAGCTGTATTAAATCCATTTTTATCTTGAAGACCAGCATCTACAAGTCACTGAGGTTGAGCTCTCTCATTTGCTAATAGCTAAATCCAACTTCTTTACCTGTTGGTTTGATCCCACCCACAGCTCACTTCTTAACAAATGCTCCCCAATTATTTCTGCTTTTTTATGTCATCAATGCATCTGTTGTCTCTGAATCAGCTACCACAGCTTTTAAAACATCAGCCATGAACCTTATCCGTCAAAAAATCTGGACTAGATGCTATGATTCTTGATAATTATCAACCAATCTCTAAGCTTTCCTTTCTAGCCAAGCAGTTAGAAAAGGTCAAACTCTCCCATCTGCAGTCCTTCTTAAATACTCATAACCTTTATGAACGGTCCCAGTCTGTTTTTCAGAAAATGCATAGCTTTGTTTTCCCAATCATCTTCATCTCTTTACCGACCCCTTCAAAGTCAGCAATTAACATTGGTTAATGTTACTCCACATCATTCACCTCTCAGCAAATTAGCATTAAAATGACATTGTCTTGTCTCGGTTAATCTTTAGATCTCAGTTTGATGGTAAATATAAATATAAATCTGCCATTGACACAATAACACATGGCGTATCCCAGGGGTCAGTACTTGGCCCCTCTCCTTTTCACTATCTTGCTACCTGTTGGTCAGATCATTTGCAGTTATGGCTTCCACTTCCATTGTTATGTGGATGATATACAGATTTATATCAGCACAAAATATATCAGCTGCCACTTCAAACCCACCCCCTATTCTTTAGTCCCGCATTCAAGACCTCAAACAGTGCATGAACATAAATGTCTTAACTCTCAAAGGTAAGCTACAAAAGTAAGGCTAGAAAAGCAAAACGAGGTAGATTTGAACAAAACTAATGTTTTTCCAATTGCTTGTAAATCCAGTATTTCAAACTTTTCAGATTTTACACAGTAAGGCATTATTAAAACCATTATCGGTAGTTTGCTTCCTTGGTGTTCTCTTCAACTCTTCTTTCTATTAAACTTCATATTAAGTAAATGGTTAAAAATGACCCATCCTCAGCCCATTTTCAACTCATGCTCAGCATTCAAGATGTGGAGATCATGGTTCACACTTCCTTTTCATAACAAATAGATTCCCTTTTCACTAGTATCATTAAAAAAATCTGTTTACTTCAGTGCATCCAAAATGCAGCTGCAAAAAGCGTCTCACACATCCACCTTACCCTAATCCTGTTACACTGGCTTCCTGTCTCATGCATTAAGTTTTAAGTTCTGCTTACATATCAACAGTGTTGCGAACGACGCCGTAACGGCGTCATTTTGTCAGTAACGGGATAATATAATTAATTACTTTTACTGTCGTTACAACGCCGTTGACGTTACTGGTCATTAAATGCGGTGCGTTACTATATATTGATATACTAACAGTAATCCGAGCGGACCGCTGCCCAGGCTAGTGAGGAGTAACAGATCTCGATAGGTCACAGTTCTCGTTGTAACACCTGTTTAACTTAACAAGTCAGTAAGCGATTGGCTAAGGCAGCGTTATGGTAGCCAATCAGAGCCAGTGTTGTTACACGTGTGTCGCACCAGTGGAGAAGTGACACACGACACAAACGGAGAAGAGGCAGAAATGGCGAGTCAGGTGCAAGCCGAAGAAAAATTAGCATTTTCAAGGTGGCGATATAAACATTATTTAAGAAAATACTTGAAGTTCCTGAATGGTACTGAAGGGTATTTGATTTATTTAATTAAGAATAGAGGTTTTATTGTTAAGTTTACTTCTGTTGTGAACAAACCAGTTGTCTCAGGTTGAGAGATGTAAATGCACTTTATATAGTGTAACTGTTTACTTTTGCTTTTTTTTTTTTTTTTTTTTACAAAGATTTGGGATTTTAAAGGATTTTATCCTGGACTGGTCTGTTGATGTGCAATAAATATCAAAAGTTAAACACTGAATGTGAAAACTGCTTTTTCAAAAAATCCTTATTCATTAGCATAATAACTTTTTTTTTTTACTGTAATGCAAAGTTACTTTCCCTGGTAACGAGTTACTTTTATTATAGAGTAATTCAGTACTCAGTTACTTTTTTGATCAAGTAGTGAGTAACTATAATTACTCACTGCATATGAACCATTGCATGATCGTGCACTACTGCATCTAGCAGACATGTGCAGCTCTCCTGCCCTGCGTGCACACACTGGAGTCCTCTGATGATACTTTTCTCTTTCTTCCCAAATTTAGACCACAGCAGGTAGATCTTTTCATGTCATGGCCCTCAAACTCTGGATCACACTACCACATCCACTCTGTCATTGGTCTACACTCTGACAATTTGCAGTTCACCTTAAGACATATGCTTTCTGCTTTCACTATTTTCCTCCTATATCTAATTAATCTTTTTGTGATACTCTCTTGTTATTGATTTATTGTGATGGTTTTCTGTAAATGTTTGTACAGGGACCTTGAGCTTGATAAAGGCACTATAAACTTATTTATGCCAACAGTGACAAAACTTTTTATTGAAATGAGGTGGTAGAGCTAGGTCATAACAAGTCATTTAACGCTTAAAGAGAGAAAGAAAACTTCAAATATCAATTCACACCTACAGGGCTTTATGAACCAAATTCTTAACTACTTTAATTGTTTTTCATTATCTTACTTGATTTTACAATCATATAGAACAGAGTTTGTAATGTGTTGCTTGAAATGCCCATTATGTAATATTAGAAGAGCAGAGAGGATCATGACGAGGACTCCCAGGGTACTGTGTTCCTCCCTTGTATTTTCACTTAAATTTAATGTTCACATTTGTTGGTGGAAATGTCGGTTTGCTGTATGTTGGTTTATAGTTCAGTCATGGCATTTTAGTTTAATTATAATTTTGTGTATTGTTTTCATGCTGTGTTGTGTGTCGTTATTCTTTTCCCAATTTCCTTGCTAGATTAATCTTTTCCATCTTGGTTACTGCACTTCAAATAAACAGTGAATTCATTTTGAATGAAGATGGCCATCTGAGTTTGCTTCCACACCCATGGAAGCAGAATTTTGTCGTTGGGCTTGAGGCAATCAAGCAATGCATTCAAAAGCGTGTAGTGAAGATTGAACCCAGAGGAGTGTTACACCTGCCCCATATGAGTGTTACACCCAGTGGCGGAGCCAAAGGGGGGGCAGGGGTGGCAATTGCCACCCCCAACAGAGTCCTTGCCACCCCTAGTTCCACCCCACTGGAAATTATAATTTTAAGAAAAAAATATGTGTTTCCTTTCGTTCATCATTTGTATATGGACCCCTCTGATAAAGTCCTGGTCACCCTTTGGCCACCCCTAGCTCCGCCACTGGTTACACCTGCCCCTTGTGAATGTTACGCCTGCCCCTTCCTGAACGTGCATATGTAGCCAGGACTGATAGGACTCAGTGAAGGAAACAGCATGGCGAGGGCTCTGTAGCAGCCCAGCTGGTGACCCACAGTCTGCAGTGCTCCAACAGTGTGGCCTCCTGGGATCTGTACGTGACAGGACTGTGAGAGGCTGATTGGCATCGCGGCTGGATTGCAGCTGTTAGCCTGACGCATTTGTCGCTTGGGGTAATTTGCACTACAGGTGTTTGTGGATCTGCTGCTGAAACACCATGATGACCTAGTGCAGTTTTTCTTACAGTATGGAGCCCGCTGCACTAGTTGGGCTCGTAGGTATTGCACGTGGGGCGTGAGGATTTCAGAAGGATTCTTTATTAATGCCTTTCTGGTTTGCCAATAAAGCTTATTCAATAAAAAGCGCCCACTCACAATGGATTACTTAATAGCCCTTAAACATGTTAAAAGAACATTAGATAGGACACCAGAAAAATGTAGAAAAATAATAATTGATGTCGGCATGTTAATTGCGGCAGAACAATATAAACAGCGCAAGAAGGCAACGTGTTTATAAGATTTAAGGATTACGAAATGGACAAATTTATTACAAGGACCGCAAAAGTCTCTTTGATTCCAGTGAAGGTGGATGAAACCACCAACAGCAATAAAAATTGTTTGCTTGTTTCCCATGTCCACTTTGTAGAACTGTAAAATATTGATGTTAATGTTATATTTGGTGTTATAATGTTAAGCTACTGATTTAGAGACATAAGTTGTTGTTACTTCAATAAATGAGAAAATCACAGAGAGCTACAGACTGTAGTGGCTGGATTCTACCTTTTCCACATCTACTTTGTCCTGAGGCACTACAGGAACACCAGTCATCATTCATCATTCTGGACACCTACCTGGTTACGCTGATGCCCTGTGTTGCCGCATGTGCTTGTTACCATGACACCAGAGCAGCTAGTAGAGGAGCACTTCCACTGCTTTGGAGTGCCTGAGATCTTCAGCGACCCTAACCCTAACCTTACGTCAGTGGACATGCTTTAGGGCTGCAACTGGCTGGACATCCAAGATATTTGTTCTGCTCTGCTCTACACACAGAGAGCAGGCCCTCATGGAGTGCTTTATGCAGACACCTGCTGCCATCACCAGCCAACACCAGCACAGATGAGACAATCTTCCTCCCTCGTTTGACAGCATGCAGTCAACTGGGATGCGTGTCCAGCCCTGACAAAGGAGGACAGCATGACTGGAGCAGGGCACATCAAGAAGCTTCAACACTGCTTCAGTGCAGCAGTCTGCAAGGCCAGCGTGCCTTCCAAAGCTCCAGTTGCTGTCAGAGAGTTCCTGGGTTACAGAGTGTGTATGAGAGGTGATGAACCAGATCTGGGCATGGTGTTGGATTGCTGTGATCCACCTGGACACACTTGTCGAAAGGGTGGACACATTGGTGGAAATGCATGGCTACTAACCAAGATATGTTTATTAGACAGACAGCACAAGGGAAACGCAACTAAGATGGCTAAAAATAACACGTTAATTGTAGCGATTAATTTGAAATATTTAAAAAAATATATCGCAATTAACACAGCTGGGCGCAGCTGGAAATCTGACCTGTGATCTATGAGGTTTACCGTCAAACCAGACTATTCTGGTTAAAGATGGATAAAGACAAGGATGGAGTTTTATGTGGAAAGTTTTCCTGAAATTTGCACAGTCTACAAAGCAGAACTTAATTATGGCAGAAGTAATTAATCTTTGACATATCACCTCAAAGCAAAACACCCTACCAAAATTATCTATCTTTTAAAATCTTTTCTTGTTGTTTATATTTTGCACAGTTGATGTCGACTTTGTCTGAAATTCAACTAGGACATCGTTCACAAGAGGTAATCTGTGTTAAAAGTTGAAAAAAGATTCAATTAAACATAGGCCTACTTGAATATGAATATAAGTACATTGTGTTGATCTTATAATGATTCTTTTATTTTACATTTAAATATATATTACTAAAAGCATCAGTCTTAAGAAGGAAAATGCGATTAATCGCAATTAAGCACAGCAAATGTGCGATTAATTAGTTTTTTGGGGGGTTCTTGCTCACACAGTCAGTCATAATCCAAAAACAAGAGCCAAAGGCAACCAAACTAAACAGAGACAAAACATAATAAACCAAAACCAGAACAAACAGGTGGAATCAAACAAAAGGAAGAAACGTGACAAACTAGCATAAGCAGGCAGCATCAGATCAAACCACACCATGAGTGGAAGGTGTGTAGCAAACTGGGCACGCAAAGCTGAGGTCTGAGAGAGTCAAGCAAACAGCCAGCAACCAAGGACCAGAATCACAGGGCAGGAGAACAGACAATAACAAGGACTAGACAAGGAACGGAACAGTCAAGGGGGCGCAGACCACCGGCAACCATAGAAACAAAACAGGAACCGAGCGCAACACAAGGACATGGGGCCGGTAGTCAAGGAAACTGCGACGCTAGCAAAGAGGAGTGATGGCAGCATAGCCCCAATCACAACGTTTAGCAGCTGGTTAGCTGGTCAGATGGAGCATAACATTAGTCTAATATTGTTGGACAGCTGGAAAATTACTGTGTAGCATAAACTTGGCAGGCCCCTATCATGAAATAATTAATTTCCCTCGCATTACTGATGAATATCTAAATACTGCATAAACATTTAAATACTCAGTGTTATTTTAAATACTTGTAAACCTTATACAACCTTTATAAAAGCTGCGTTAAACACCAGCTTACAGCGCTCAACCTTTTATTGTGTCGCATTTACACTCTCTGAGATACACGAAAACATTATCATGTAACATTATCATGTAATGAAATAGCGGTGCTTATATGAGGTGACATCAGTTCCCTTTGCATTACTGCAATGAGCATTTAAACACTCACCACACCTACACGCTGCGCTGGCCGGACCACGGCCACGGCTTCAAGCGCTGAGCACTTTGTTCACCTCGGCTTGGCGAAGCATTAATGAAGGGGCCTGTCCACTCCAATCATCATTAAGCCCATTGTTATCGTCCGTGCGTGGACTGAGAGACACGCACAGACAAACGTTTGGAGTGTCAGTCCTGTGGTTCGTGAAGGACGGTGGGGGTGGCTGGCGGACCGGGTCCTACCACGCGTGACGCACAGAAGTGATCGAGGGCCACTTGACGGCACCTTGAGATTCCCTCGGAGCGGCGTGGCAGCACACTCGGACTGTTAAACACACGCTCACCACTGTGGGAGGCTTCCCTCTTCCATGCTAGAGGGAGAACTTTCACAATAACCTCTGAGATCTGACCTCTCGTCCTCTCCAACATCAGAGAAGTGACATTAATCAAAAATCATATTTAAATATTTTTTTGCATGATAGTTTTTGGTAAAAGAAAATAGTTTTACTAGAAGTGCAGATCCTGTATGAATGTCATATGCAGTAATCTAGAACAATTTGACTCTACTCAAGAACACTCAGGAATGTAACTTAATCTTACTACAGCCACCAATTTATCTTACTGGAGTATTGGAGTAGATGTGCTATAACAATAATATCCTTTTCATACTTCAGTGTTATGTATAATATTGTAGAATTGTATAATATTCCTTCTGGAAAAATAAAAATATAACATACAAAGGCAATGTCCTGGAAATCAATACTCTTTGCACCAAACTATCAGAGAATATCTAATTGAAATACTATACTGACACACATTATTGGAGAAGTTATGGGTTCATTCTCAGGGGAGATTTATAGGGCAGAACATTGTCTCTATATTTCAAGACATTTGGGTGTTTCTGCTGAAAAAACAGTGTATGCATAAATATCAATATGAATACAATAATACCTGCAGAGGAAAAAAAATGAATCCAACAACCATAAGCACAATAGTTATTTCACCTGAGGCAGAGTTTGACCTCATTGTGCTCCTCTCAACAAAGACCTACATTACACCAATCCAAACGGGAACTCTGTAAAGTACTGCTGCACGAAGTCAAGGACGTGTGTCAGAACAAAATAACCTCCACGGAGAGATCAGAGAAACGGAGGAGCGGGTCTGAGTCCCAGAAAGATGTACAATTAAGATTAATACCTACAGCTGATACCTTGAGGATGGATTACCCAGAGAATATCCAGCTTATAGTCATATTTTATGTAAATCTTGGAGATACACGATGATTGTTTTATTTGTGTAGAACGAGTGCCATCTAGTGGGTAAAAAAACAACCAAAAAACTACGAACCTTGGCGTAGTAGACTATTACATAATATGTGGTACAATAAATTCACTTACTAAACTACACGTTTCTTTCTCACACTTATTACAAATTATTTTATTGTTTTAAATAAAATGTAACACATTTGTTTGAAATAAATATTCCACACTGGAAAGGAATGGAGCAAGAGTGTCTTCTTCACAATAGAGGCGTGCGGACACAGCAGGAGGTGTGGACCACAACAACGACAAAAACAACACAGTAGCCTGTCTACGAACACTAATCTACAGAACTAAAATAAACCAGTCATTTACTCACTAACTAAAATCATATTAATTTGAGGTGCGGAGGAAATATCATAATATAATCAATATAAAATAATAATAATAATAATAAAATAATAATAAAACCTAAAATTTATAGGATAGTTAAAATTATGTATCACGATAACTAAAAAATACAGAAACAATGCAACAATTCACATTTTAATGCTACATTAATAAACAGTTCACAAAAATAAAATAAAACGTGTGCAGTGGAATGATAGCAAGCAGTGAACTTTCATTTTTCATCATACCACATGATCAAACAAACACAAAAAACTCTTGGCAGAAACAGTGTGTTCGATATGTAGCAAGGCCATGGATGCCACCAGTATTAACACACCTTTGGTTGAGAAATTCTGAACTTTCATTAAGTGCCACTGTGGAATATACAGTATTATAACAGAGACAGTGATTAGTGAGATATAGGTACATCCTAGCAATTAGATATGCAATATGTGCAATAGATTTTTTGTGCAATTAATGTTTATATTAACCTCTGTAATATGTTGTTGTTACTTTGGTTATTACTTAAAACTAAATTATGAGTTATATATGCAGATCATCAGTTTGAATCTAGGGAGTACTTACATCCATATTAAAAGAAATGTACTGGAATTACAACCTTTTTTGTACACAGCACACCATTTCATGAGACCACACTGTTTAAAGAAAATATCTACAGGAACAAGGCCATCTTCCCAGCTGCACCTCTAATGCATCTGCCTGCCTGGGTGATGGCTTTATTTCACTCTATGCTTCAGTATCTGAAATAAATGCTCAGTAGTATTTAGGTCAGATGACTGACCTCTTGGCCAATCAGAAACAAGAGAGCACTGAAGCCACATTTGTCCCAGAACCCCTCAGGACATTTTATGTACTTTTAAACTGTATGTTGGCCTTCGTAATATGGAAGCTTAACAGCACATGGCATTATACCCCCAACCCTTCAAGTAAACTTTGATAACTTCACACCTACCTTGATCTATTCAACAAGTTTATTCAGTCATCCACTACTGTGGTCTTCTGTAGTTAGCTAGACGTTTGTGATGTATTGCTAAGTTCAACAACATGTTTGCGTTTTTAAGAGTATACAAATGTCCATAGTTTATTTTTTTGTTTCTTGGTTTAATATATTTTGATTTATAATGTGATTTATCATATATTTTGAGAGACAGTAACAACAGACTTCAGATGCCAATGCCACATCTAGAATCAACTTTCAACTCATTTGCTGACTATTGTAAATGAGATAATGATGCCAACATACATAGCAGGCCAAAAACAACTGAGCAGCCAACAATCATGGTCTCTGAAATGGGGAAACTATGTGAAAAGAGTCTTTAGTGGTTCACGTAATACAAATAATACATATGTGAAAAACCTTAAACTGAACCGAATAACAAACTAACTGCATATGAACTGCAATGTTGACACACACACACACACACACACACACACACACACACACACACACACACACACACACACACACACACACACACACACACACACACACACACACACACACACACACACAAATCTCTCTGCCACCTATTTAACACACTATTGGTTCTTGGACAAGCCTTAACTTGTATTCCTAAGATATTAACTTGTAAAAAGGAACACTAGGCATGCAAGGTGCTTTGAAGATTTTGTTAATTTTATCCTGCATGGATCATTTAAACAGACATGTTCTAGATGAAGGCTGTTAATTAGATCCTATGAGGGCCTAGTGCACACAGCCTTTTGCGATAAAGCCTATTGGGAAGCGCATGATTCCCGTAATTACAATCCTTTCTTTGTTAAAGTGGTGTGGTTGTTAGTGAAGGAGGAGCAGCTCTGCATTGTTGGACCAAAAATCTGTAGACACTGAGATCTCACAGGACCTACCGGAGTAGCTCTGTTCTAAATCACAAGAGGGGGAGCCCTTCTGTGCTAAACAGTGGCTTTAGCATACGCTTACACACAAATACACACACAACAAGATCAGCTATCAGCCAGTTTGCACCCACACACACATACATCTGAACATCACCAAATGCACTAAAATCAATGTTTATCTTCACCTCATTTGATAGCTCGCCATATAACGATGGCGAAGACAGTCAGCACCAGGGACAGCACTAAAGCGAAAAAACACATCCTCTTGCGTGATTTTCTCTGCAGAGGGCAAAAAGACAATACACACAGGACTGTTGAAAGACTCCATGCTCTGGACGTGTGAGGATGGTCTAGGTGAGCGTGAGGCTGGCCTAGGTGAGCGTGAGGCTGGCCTAGGTGAGGTCATCACTGCCATACCTGGTAATAGGCTGCACGTTGGAGATGTTCAGCTCCGTGGTCCACATGTACCTCGGCATTCTCCACGTTGGCCTCGATGCTGTCTGGATGGGGCATGCACAGCACACATGGACTTTAAACACTGCACCCCCCAGCACTGTTCTAACTACAAGCTACAAGCCAACATGGGACCAAATGATGCAGGAAGTGTTCCTCCAGTTAAAGGACAGCATGCATGATTCAGGGCCATGCCTACCTATCATGTCACCCTGATCATGGATCATTACTGCTAAATCCTTGAAGATCTGGTTCACATCCATGATATCTGACTGCAATTAGAAGAAATGACAATAGTACTGAGATTTTTTTGACAAAAGAATTCTAATGGCACAAAACATCTAAAACCAAAAACATACAAACATATCATATGAAAGGTTCTGGGGATGCAATTTTGATAGTATTTCTGTTTATTAGACTAAAGCAGAATACAACTGACTCTGGGTGCTTACATGCACAAAACAGAGCAAGACCTTACAGTAGAATCAAAGCTAACAATGTTGAACTGGTGCTGATGGTTGTAGCACGCTGGGCTAGGACCCTGGTGCAGTAGAAGAAACGTCACCTCCAGCTGCTGTATGTTTGTCTCTCTCTCCTTGATCATCTCCAGGTCTTCCTCTGTGATGCGTTCCTCTTCTGTGTGACTCTGACTCTCCCTCCAGTCTTCATTCCTGGATACTCAGAGTAATCACTGTCTAGTGCTAATAGACAGCTTTCGCCTGACCTCACCTGGACTGCATTACTGCTGGTTTATTGTGGTTAGTGATGTGGTATTCTTAGTTCAATATATGCCCATCGTAATACAGACAACGTTCCCAAAATGAAAAGCAGTGGCTGTTCGGTTTACACTAGTAAACGTAAAACTAGAAGTTCACCTACTTTTCAAATGTCACAAGTTGGTCATTTTGACTGCCCTCTTCAGCCTACAGGGAGAGAAATTACCCAGAGTGCCTCTGCATCCTGATCAGTATGCATGGAATGAGATCTCAAACTGCAGCTACAGAAAGGTGTGTTGCACCCTGCAGTACCAGCATGCGGGAGGCAGTGCGGACCCTCGCCACCGACTCCCTCTCCATCTCGGCTGCCCGACGCTGGACCGCCTGGAAGTTGTTAAGGGCCGCTGAGAAGTCATTCATCAGTCGATCCCTCTGTATCCTCTGCTGCCGCTGTGTGGAGATTTGATTCAGCGTGTGTTTGACTGATGTTCACTGGGCTGCGGTGTGCACTGGGCTAAGCCAAAGAGATGGGTTCACCTGCTCTGATGGAGACTGGGGCTGGGGTAGAGAGCCCAGCTCTTTAAGGTGATTGTTGGTCTCTTTGGCCAGCTGATTTGTGTAATGTTGCATCTGCTGACTGAGCAGCACACACATGCCCACAATAATAACCAATCAACACAACATACTCATTGTCAGAGGTGTATAATCCAGGTTCAGAAAGTAAAAGTCCTCACCAGGATTTTGTTCAAGTTTGCTAGATTTTGTAATGAGTGCAATCCAGGTAAAATTAGTGGAATCAACACAATCCAGGAAGCCTGAGCAAAATCCTGGTGAGGACTTTTACTTTCTGAACCTGGATTATACACCTCTACTCATTGTGATCTTCTCTGTTTCCTAGTGCTGTTTGACCAGAGGATCAGCACAAACAGGTCAGCAGAGGCCTAAGTCTAGGCTCTATTTAGTCTAGGCAATCATTCATCTTGTTAGGCTCTAGACATTGAAATACTCTGCACGTCGTTGTCTATAACTGTGGAATGTACCGTATGTGATAATAAGATCAAAGAACTACTATAAACATACTTTAAGGTTTTACCATATGTATCTCATGGGAGATTTAGTCCCAATTTCTCACTGGAAATGATAACTGAGGCAAGTATTTTTTTTTTCTTTTACAAACTTTGCAGACAGGCATATTTTACATAAACTGGATTTTGGATGAAAGAAGTGGAGAAACACTTGACTCACAGTCTGTCCTGAAGTTCAGGTGTGTCTGGTCTGCTGCCTAGTCGGAACAGCATTGTTTTGATTTGGCCAGCTAAGGAAACAGGACAAGAAATGAATACAGTCAAACAGTGTTCAAATCAAGGTGCTTCAAACCTAATGTTCAGATCAGATCAAATCACATTCATTAGAAATGTCCTTAAAATGTACAGAAAATATATTTCTTCAATTACTGACTTCTCAGGTACATTTCATTATCTGAGGAAAAAAGTCTCTGGGTATAATTCTGCAGGTATGCTCGCCAAAATAAATGGTGTTTCACTAGCATTGTATTCACTAACATGGAGTGAGGATTCAGAGCTTACAGCCTATCACAAGACCCTGTGATAACCCTGCATTTAACCCTGCTCTGCTCCCAACTTAATAGCAATGCATGAGAATGTCAGATAGCCTATATTCTAAGTCATGTGACGTCTGTGACACAGGTAGAAAGCTGCAGAAAGGACTCTGTAGAAGAAAGAGGTTGGCCTAAATGTCAAATAATAACCTAAATATAATCTATTGTAATAATCTAATTATAGGCCTGCACTTCCATGAAGAGGAAGTAATTTGAAAACCTTCAGCATTACTGCTTGTGGGATGACTTACTGTTCTGTGTTATTTTCTGAATATTTGAGCTGCATGTCTGAGTCAGGTTGCTGAAGTCTCGCGGTTGCGAGCGGTAGATGTCTACCCGTCCGTATGACATGACTCTTGGTGTGAGCTCCCCTACCAGACGAAACCGCACGCCGAAGCCCTGTGGAGCAAAAATGTTATTACTACACGGCAATAACTTCTATGTTGAACAAATGGAGTGCTGCGTATTTCATTTGATTTCATTCCATTTAACTCCTGCCCTGTGTTTTCAAGTGCCCTTTTGCCCAGTGGAACTGTACAAGGAGCAATAGGACATACATTCAAGAACCAGATATATCAGCAGCAGTATCCATGGCTGCACCTAAACACATGACCATCTTTTGACAGACATTTCTACCATACATGCTAGCATCATTATCTGTGATCTCTCCTGCATGGGGTACATGGTTCACACTCACCTAGGCCAGCCTCAATCAGCCAATAGAGAATAAGCCTTCTTCATTCACCACGCAACTAGCTGTGCTGTGTAGGCCACCCTGCCAATCTACAGTGAGATTAGAAAAGCAGTGAAATACAGCAACCTTGCTGCTGGAGTTACATTTTGAATTATAACAATTTATTGATTATATTCATTCAAAGCAGGGATACAACATGAATATAATGATAGAAATAATGATATATTGTAAACTAGTGACTGAGTCATCAAAACAGCTTACTAATGATTCATGTATTATTATTATTATTATTATTATTATTATTATTATTATGCATGTTATGAAAGAAAGCACCATAATGCATTAAAATGACAAACTAATGGTTGTCGTAATTTAATAGATACATTTATTTATTTATTGTTTATTTAGAAAATACTTTTTTGGATTTCTTTGTCTTGCACAGATTTGCTGATTATTTGCAAGACATCCTGAGAAATCCAATAATAAGAGAATTTCATGTGGTGTGTAGTCCAGGGCCATGACTATGTAGTCTATAACTGTAACTATGTGCTCCATACATCCATACTGCATGGGTGGTCCATACAGTGGGGTTTAGTGGAAGGGCCAAGGGTTAAAATGGGATTCGGCCTGATCATGTTCGTTGCTACTACGACCACAGATTTAAAAATCAGCTTTGTGTTATTGTGTGGAAACTGCCATAAATGTTTCAGGCCTTGCTATTAAAAGAAAATGTCTTCTTTTACCTTATTACTACCTTGTTTGTGTATGTGTGCATGTATACACACACACACACGCCTGTCCAAACGTATTAACTAACGTAACAGCCAAAATACTGTAACCTACTTAGGCTTTATAAATACAACGTGATTTAACGAGAACAGGAAAGTGTCTGGTGTTATTACTAACTCATATTTTGGCCTATGTAAAAATAGCTGTGTGTACACGGGTTAAATTATTCTGCGTATTTCCAGTACTAAATCAGCCGCTGTGTCTATGCTGGACACATCCGTTCGGTCCACTAACGTTTACATCCAGTTCATGTTACCAGATAACGCGTTTCTGTGGACGCCTGGACCAAAATAAGACCACACACCTGGAGCAGCCTCACTTCTCTACGGGTTAGCAAAGCGACTGATAATAAACGTCTTACTGGTGATGTTGGAGCAGCGCGGTCCTCCCCGATGACTTTGGTACTGATGTGGAGACCCGGCCCAAACCAGTCAGGCTGGACACACGGAGAGCGGCTCGCATCGGTGGAAACGGACAAGCAGAGTGGAGAATACGGAAAATACGGAGACGGGTGAAGGACAGATGGGGATGGAGCAGCAGTGAAGTGCCTGGTGAATAATGAGAGACTTCACCGTCAACACAGACGGGCCGGACCCGTATGATTCATAGCTGGTGTGAGGCGTGAAGGGGGAACCCAAGACCCAGCGTGCCTGTCCCATGACTTCCACAGGACTCTAATAACGTGAACCGGCGAGGCCCACTCACATGATGTGCAAGTGTAACACAGAGCACTCTCAACCCTCCTGCCTGGTGTAAAGCACACTTACCATAAGCAGCTTTTGCACGTATCATTCGCTCACTTTCCCAGTGTACGAACTTGTCAAATCTCTTCTTTCTTGTACCTTAACTACGCCTAAACGATATAAAAATGCTGTAAAAGTTAGAGCTAAAAATATCCCCAAATAAAAATAAAATCAAAACTAAATATAACAAAAAAAAATCTACAACTCAAAGTATAGCCTAGCTGCTATATTTTTAAGTGATGGAGTAAACTAATTGGTCTATGATGGTTCATGCATTAAATTATTTAGGGATCTTCAATGCAGACTTTAGGCTATAAAACAAAATTCACAAGAATTCTTCTCCAACCACTGATGGCTTATACAGTATGTACTGTACTAATTTACACAGCACAGTTAAGACTTTTTAAATGCATCTTAAATTGACAAGACTTCAAATGGCCGGTCTATCTCTACATATTCTCTCCAGATAATTCTCAGAGAAGTCGAGAGCTCCTTAAAGTAAATCACATAAATCTTGGGAGATGACGGTTTTATCTAATTTAACCGAGAGATTAAAAATGTGTTTCCAAACATTAAATCATCCCAAAATGGGAACATACAGCCTGGCAACTCTAGTTTACACCAGTGCATGTCAAATCCTTTAACAAGCACACAGAGGTTTTAGGAGGACCCTCACACACTAACAAGCACGGACTATAGCAGGAAGGCTAGTTTATAGCGGCAACACTTCAACGCTCGCCCACTGTGCTCTGGTTAAATCCAATAGCCAGTGGTTGAATTCTCCCCACTGCCAATTAAAATGTAAGACACCCTAAACGTTCAGGTTTTGCTGTGAACATGTAAATTCACACGAAATGTGCATACTGTCGTTGCAGTTATGTTCTTATTTCCTGATCCAGGTTGCAAGGAAAAACACCAGCAAATTACACCCAAATGTAAGGTGGGTCCAGAACTACAAGGAGAGAAATGTGTTTGAATAACTGAAGATCAGTTGATTTCAAGAGATAATGAAGGCATGTATAATACCCAAGGATTGATTGTATTTTTCCCAGGAATTACTTTTTTTAAGATTCTAACTTTCTTAAAGAACCAACCACGGTAGAGTGGAAATGTTTACAGAATAATCTTGAGAATCCTCAAAAGTGATAAGCAAATAAACATGTAGCAAACATGATGTTCTCGTTTATGTGATAAATATAAATTTTACTACAAAAATAAAATCGATGAACTCACCCCCTTACTTAAATTTTGAATTCTGAGTTACATAATGAAAACACTGCACACAAGATCGAGAAAAAACAATAAGGAGTCACGTGAACACAGCTCAGATAATCTCTATTAATTAAAATAATTTACTCTGGCATGTTCTTGCAGCATGAGCACTTATAAAAATGCAAACAATCATTGTGTGAGTCATAGCATTTCCACAAAGAGGCAAAACACCACAAAAAGGGTTCCTTGCCCTTCAGACATCTGCTGTTTGCACTGTTAGCCTGTTGTGTATTCTGTGTACAAGGGCACTGGAGCACACCACGTTCCTCCTGCCACCATCACAGAGGTGAAGAGATGCAGCACTGTAGGCTTCAAGCCCATTGCAGGACCCACAGTCCTCTCTCCTATTCAGGAGTGTCAGGCAAATCTAACGCAGGCCAGTGGCATTCTATCAGGGCGTCGTAGAGCTCCTCGCTGTCTTCCATGAACTGTCTGTTGGCCTCTGCCACGTCCAGGTCAACGGCAGGGTCTGGAGAAGGGGCGGGACTGATGAATATGTGGCAGCAGGCAAGAGGAACACGACAATGACACACATCATCTCACAGAGATCAGAACTTCAACTGGTAGTGAAGAGCATTTTTACCTTCAAGTGCACCATCTTCGCTCGCAACTTCATAAGGCTGACATGTTGTGAATCGCCCAGTCAACCACACGCACAGACACAAACAAAACAGCAGTGTTACTGTGTTACTCTGTAGAAATATGTGGTTGGAATTTACTGACTGGGGAACATATTTGCATACTCCTACCTTGAGGTGATCTTAGAGGACAGAGCTTACCTGGTTACCATAGTCATATGAATTGTACTGGTAGTCTCCATAGCTGCCTGCATTCTGATCATATCCCCAGTTTGAGTAGTAGTCAGGGTACTGCTGGTAATACTGGTTGTGGTCATATGGGTACGGCTGATAGCACCTGTTGTCAGAGTACACACTTTTGATTCTCAGACAATAACAACCATCCAATTATCAAGACAGTGAGAATGGACAATACACCTGAATACGTATGCCTACCTGTAATCCCCATGCTTCCCATAATTTGCCCTATTTAGCTTAAATCTCTTGGGCTAAGAAGAGAAAAAGTAAAAAATGAATCAAATATATGAGACTCAAATAAAGACAGATTTACTGTCTACTACAGCACTAGGTCTATGGAGACCAACGGCAAGCCAAGAGGATATTTCCGCTCAGAAGAAGCACATCTGTTAGAGACGTGAAGGTTTCTACTACAGTGTAAGGGCGTACAGGCATGGCTCCTGGGACTGGCCTCCCGTTGACCTTCCTCAGGCATCTATCTGCTGTAGCTTCATCAGTCAGCTCCACAAAGCAATAACCAGCACCACCCCTACAATGTAAAAACAAAAATAGCATTGTTAAAGACGTTTTGTTCATAATCGTTGATTTAAACTACGCTCTACCAGTAATCCCAGGTTACACAGCTAATCTGGGTGGTGTGTGTGAACTGGGATCTCACCAGTTGGTCTTGTTGCGTATTATTCTCACACTGACAACCAGTTCTCCCATAGTGGCAAACGCCCGGGACACGAACTTCTCATCCATGTAAGGCTCAAGCTTACAAGAGAGAAAGAAGAAGATGTTAAGATGAGGTTTTGATGACTTCTGCTCGTGGTAGATGATCAGAGATGATCAATAACACCAGAGATGATCAATAACACCAGATGAACCCCTGATACTCTCTGTGACAGCTAGTCACACAGCCAGCGAGCTAAACCACATGTGGCTGTTCAAACCAGCTCACTGTACTACGATACAGCTGCATAGACAAATAGCACAAAACGTAAAACATCACCCACATTTATAAAATCATAATTATTAAGTATAAATAATAAGTATAGATTTAAATAAACAACCAACTCTGGTAACTATAGCAGCAGGTTGCTAGGTTCGGTTGCTACGTGACTGATCCTCGAGGTGTGCAGGTAACGCTAACTAGCCTGCTAGGACGATATCCGTAGGGAACATTATACAGTTAATAAAAGGAGACTGGTCTGGCATTTGGCCAGTTTTTATTAGAGTTCATGCACTGTACACTTACATTGCCCATCCACAAACAACTCATGACTACCAACCGACTTGAGTCCGCAAAGTCGCTAGCTTAGCCTTAGCGGCGCCCCTTCTTCTTCTGCCGATGCTTCTTCTACAACTTCCGCCGAGTCATGTTGAATGTGACGCGTATCGCCACCTACCGGACTGTCGGAGAATAGCGGCATTCGCAGCTCTGAATTGAGATGCAGACTCTTGATGAGCGCCAACGTTTCAACGAGAAGAGTTTACGACACAAAATATGTGATGAAAACTGTCCTACACGGTTTTTGTATAGATTCTGTCCTACACGGTTTTTGTTTAGATTCTGTCCTACACGGTTTTGACCACGGATTTCGAAATTTCTATAAATATAAAGACATGGCCAATTTTTTTGAGAATGGCACAAATTTTGGTTGTCACAAAGTTTACCTCAGTTTTTATGCTGGCAATTTCTATTAACTCTAGATTGTGAAGAGTGATTAGATGAATTGCAATTAATTGCAAAGTTATTCCCTGTCATGAAAATGACATTATCACAAAAATAACTGTATTCCAGCCACTGCATTTCAGCCCTAAAATGGCCTGCTAACATCATTTCAGTGATGATCTTGTTAGATCAGGAGAAAAGGTTAATTATAGCAAGAGAGCCGATATCACTCTCTCATGCCTATTAGAAGAGCAGACTAGGGGTTTTAAGTTTTCTTCTGTTAAACATGGTTATCTGCAAGGAAACGTGCAGTCATCATTGCATTGCATCAAAAGGGCTTCACAGGCAAGGACAATGCTGCTTGTAAGATAACAACCCAATCAGTTATCTATCCAATCATCAAGAACTTCAAGCAGTGCAGTGAAGAAGGCTTCAGGGCGCCAAAGAAATTCAAGCAAGCAGCAGGACATCTCCTAAAGAGGATGCAGCTAGGAGATCAGGGTTAGGGTTAGATCAGAGTTAGGGTTAGGGTTAAGCTTAGGTTATGCTTTTCAACCAATGGAGTGGGGTTTGCTGAAACTTTTGCCTAATAATACTGCCATGAATAAGGAATAGTATCAAAACATCCTCCAAGGGCAACTTCTTCAAACGATCCAGAAGCAATTTGGAGATTAACAATTTTTTTCCCCAGCATGATGGAGCACCATGCCACAAGGCAAATGCAATGACCAAGTAATGACCAAGCTTGTTGAACAAAACGTTGAAATTTTGGGTCCATGGCCAGCAAACTCCCCATATCTCAATCCCTTTGTGAACATGTGGTCAGTCCTCAAAAAGAGGGGGGACAAACAAAAACCCAGAAACACTGATCAACTGCAAGCACTGATTAGACAAGCATGGGTTGCCATTACTCAAGATTTTGCCCAGAAGCTGATGTCAAGCATGCCGATGCAAATTGCAGAAGTCTTAAAGAAGACAACAAACATTTAAATATCATGTCTTTATTTAAACATGATATATTTATCAGTAAAAAGTTAATATATGGAATGCTTATAATTGTACTTCATTACACCACATAAACATCCAACAGAAGGTTCTAAAAAAAAACTGAGGCAGCAAACTTTGCAAAAACCCCAATTTGTGCAATTCCCAAAACGTTTGGCCTTGACTGTAGCCTGCACTCCATTACCTGCCTAACATCTGGGAACTGTGCGGTAAAGATGCACAGCTAACTAAATGGTAAAAGCCTCTCTTAATAAAATGGTCAAGCCCATCACCTCAGCTGCAATACGCTTGCTCATCTAACAAATCTGTAAGTCTCTAATTAAGAAAACCTACCAGTCAGAGCCTACGACCTAAAGTTACAGCACTGGCCTACGGTGAAGTTGCTCGGAGGTTACTGAGAGACCCTTTAAGACAGGGCAAAGCAGCCCTTGAATTGTATTCATTTCAGCTTTTCTCTCAGCAGATCAATGCAGAATGAACTCACTCGGTGAAAAGGGTTAATTGCAGCTGCCTACTCGGCTGATTTGAGCTGCTTCACGCCCGTCAAGCTCCATCACATCAAGCAGGACAAAGTCCAGCGGGAGTCCCGCAGTGTCGTGAGCAGGCAGCACACACACGCACACGCACTCACACATGAATGCACACACGCACATGCTCATGCACGCGTGCACACACACATGCAGACATGCTCACACACACACACACACACACACACACACACACACACACACACACACACACACACACACACAATCATGCACACATAGACACACAATTGCATTGCAACATACCACAATCAGATCTCCCGTAACAAAAAAAGGGTTTCTTCTTCTTCTGCTGGTGTGATTAATAATAATTGAGTAACAGGATGTTATGTTTTTTTAAATAATGTAAACCTGATACATAAATTTTAAAAGTGTTTAAAATCTCTGATTAGGATAAAAATAGATCTTTTATAAGGATGCTTTACTTTGAGAGCTCAACAGAAGGCTGGTCTAAACTGATGTTATGTTTTTTTTTCTTTTGTAAATTTAATGTTAATTTTGCTTTACATCTATAAATTTTGGGTGAGCATTTTTGTGAGACCTTCTTGATCTTGTGCCATAGATGCCTCCCTTATCATTTATATATTAACAGGAATTTATAAGCATTTGGGGGTTTTGGGGCAATAACACCTGCAGTAGAGGATCCTGATATATGTTAATATGGATATAGGATAACATGGCCGTTCAACCCCCTGTTGGTTCTTCAAAAAAACCACTCTCATAACATCAGCCTTCTTCAGCATTGCATTTACAGATTTTAAATATACAAAATAATACACCATAAAGAATACTGTGTAATAAGCAGTTATATAGTAACGAAGTAGAACTACTTCACTACTGTACTTAAGTACTAAAATGCTGTATCTGTACTTTACTGGAGTATTATTTTTTTCTCCTACTTCCACTTTTACTTCACTACATATTTTCCATTAGTTTAATACTTTTACTCCGATACATTTTTTACGTGCTATATAGTTACTCACAGGGCCGGAGTGGGCCCCTTTTTCAGTCCGGGAGTTTCATGCCCAAATCCGGCCCAAAATTATTTTTCCCTCCCAATTTTTCCCTATATGTGAGGTAATCGTCAAACACTGCATTTGCACTTTTCACAATAAACACACTATTGGAAAGCTTAATGCCTGATTTATTAAAATACAGAATAGTGAACAAAAAAAATCAAAGACTCCAGGCAGACTCGGGTGCAGGGTGAGGGTGCTATCTAGTTGCCGGCTCCATTGAATCCCCTATGGTTCTTTGGCTTAAAGAGAGAGAGGAGAAAAAGACAGGAGAAAATGATTATTATGAGTATTGATGTGATATGAATTTGAATTTGTTGCACATCCTTGGTTGTTTTTTATATGTGTAATGAGTGTATACATATCCAGTAAATGTTCTCTAATACTGTGTATTCACCCACTATGGGATATGTATATGAGTAGACAAAACTGAGTTGTCATGTATCAGGAGTAAACTCACATCACTCTGCAGGCACATTTTGAAGCTGACCAGTTCATCAAAACCAAACAGGGCAAGACTAGGCTGAGAGCAGATGCTGTTCCCACCATTTTTGTGCATCGCCCCGCACTCAGAAAGAGGAAGCCCCCTGAACCACTGGACCTGTAAAGACAGGGCCCATAGCTGCTGATCACAGCTATAGTGTTAAGAGGTGACACAGGTATAATAAGTATGAACTCCTATTAATTATATTACTTCTTTAAGTGATAGAACATTTAAAACTTAAATCACACTAAATAGTATGTCTTTTATATCCAGCAGTTTCAAAAACTGAGGAAATACATTAATAAAAATAAATAAATAAAACAAAATAAAAAGGAAAATAAAATAAATAAAAGGATAAATAAATAAAATAAAAGGAAATAAAACGTTAGCTGGTACTCCAAAATGGATATCCTCATTTCACCTCCTCGACCCAACACACTCTACAATCACACTCAAATGTTATATTTAACCAATACTTAGCTACCCCGCAAAAACATCGCGTTTAGGTGAAATGGCATTAAGAGAGGAATTTACAATTAATAGGCTGTCAGTCGTGTCAATGTGAAATCTCGCTAACCATATTCGCGTTGTCTTAGCATAGATTTAGTTCCGGCCTCCTGGGGAACACTGGGGGCGTCTACGGGCGGCGGCCACGCGCGCCGGCGTCACCGTCGCCTCTGAGATGGGCGGCTGCGTTACGGGCGGCTGCGTGACGGGTGACTGCGTTATAGATGGCGTCACGGATGGTGTCACGGGCACGGTCACGGGCCGCGTCACGGGCACGGTCACGGGCACGGTCACGGGCACGGTCACGGGCACGGTCACGGGCCGCGTCACGGGCCGCGTCACGGGCCGCGTCACGGGCACGGGCACGGGCGCGGGCACGGGCGCGGGCACGGGCACGGTCACTGTCACGGGCCGCGTCACGGGCTGCGGCACGGGCACGGTCACTGTCATGGGCCGCGTCACGGGCCGCGTCATGGGCGGCGTCCTGGGGAGCTGGCGCGGCATCCTGGGTAGCCGGCGCGGCGTCCTGGGGAGCCAGGTTCACCGGCACGGTGTCCTGGGCTGCATCCTGGGGAGCCTGGGCGGTGTCATCGGGAGGCCTTCTTAGCTGAGGAACAGAAAGATTTGTACTTTTACCAAATCTATCACGCATATACAGGCTGTGGACATCTAAACTGGGTTGGGAGAAAATTAATGCTTTTTTTGCACTAACCGCTAAAGGTGAGAATAGTATTGGTCAGAGATTTCGATCGTAATAATGTCCTCAGATGGTTTTAATCCCTCAAACTTAATCACACCAAAAGCTAAAGACATATTCCCCATAAAATTACCTGTCTCCGCCCCTGACGTAAAACAGCATCATGAACACTTTCGTACATGAAAGCCAGTGCCGCTTACTTCATGATATTCATTTTGGATAAATCATTTACACATTCTATTTTGCAACAACCTGAATTGTAATTAGACCTACTATAAATAGTTAAAATGTAACCGAGGAGCTAGGATACCATCTCAAAGGAACTTACTCTTATCAGTAGAAATGGGAACACGGGCGGCGATCTCGGAATCCCCGGGGGCGGGCACGGGCGGCGGGCACGGGCAGCTGCGTCACGTGCGGCTGCGTCATGGGCGGCTGCGTGACGGGCGGCTGCGTGACGGGTGGCATCACGGACGACGTGAAGGGCAGCGTCACGGGCGGCGGCGTGACTGGCGGCGGCGTAACGGGCAGCAGCGTCACGGGCGGCTGGGTTACGGGCGGCGTGAAGGCCGGTGTGAAGGCCGGCGTGAAAGCCGCCGTGAAAGCCGACGTGATGGCCGGCCCGAAGGCCAGCCTGAAGGCCAGCCTGAAGGCCGGCCTGAAAGCTGGCGTGATGGCCGGCGTGAAAGTCGGCGTGAAAGTCGGCGTGACGGGCGGCGGCGTGAAGGCCGGCGTGATGGGCGGCAGCTTGGGAAGCCAGCGCGGCATCCTGGGGAGCCTGGGTGGTGGCATGAAGGCCGGCGTGATGGGCGGCAGCTTGGGAAGCCGGAGCGGCATCTTGGGGAGCCTGGGCGGCGTCACGGGGAGCCGGGTTCGCCTGCACGGCATCCTGGGGAGCCCTTCTTAGCTGAGGAACAGAAAGAACAGAAACAGAACCTACATTAACAATAACACTTTGATGCCTACATTAAAATTCCTATCTTGGAACATCCGGGGAGTCGGCTCACAGGCAAAAAAAACTAAAATATCACTACACTTTAAACATTTTCACCAAGCATTTTCAGCTACATACAATAGGAGAGGAAAGAGAAGTCTCCATAATAATAAAAAAAATATCTCATTCACTCATAATACAACCATTGCAGACTCTGAAGGTCGTTTTATTATTGTTAACATAACAATTAACAATCAACCTCTAACAATCTGCAACTTATATGGACCCAATATAGATAATCCAGATTTCTTCCATACCATCTTTATTACCTTGACCACAAATTTTGGCCTACCTATTATTATAGGAGGAGACTTTAACTCCGTTATCAACCCATCTGTTGACAGAAGTAACACTAACAATAACAACCGCATCTCACAGTCAACCGTTACCATAAACCAATTCATGGGTGATTTTGGTCTTAGTGATGGCTGGCGATTACAACACCCATCAGCAAGAGAATTCACATTTTACTCACCAGTTCACAAATCTTACAGCCGCATTGATTATTTTCTTATTAGTAATTCATTTCTACCCAACATTACAAACACACAAATACATCCTATTATCATCAGCGATCATGCCCCAGTCACTTTTACACTACTCCTTGACAAACCAAACCCTAAGAACAGATGGTGTTTCAACACTTCCCTACTCATTGATACTCAGTTTAATACCCTTATTAAAAGAGAGTGGGCATCCTTTCTGGAAATAAATGACTCTCCAAATTCATCCCCATCAATTCTCTGACAAGCAGGAAAAGCTGTACTAAGAGGTGTAACAATTTCATATTCCTCTTATAAAAAGAAAAGAGGCCAAACATGAAATAGAACTAGAACATAAAATAAAACAACTTGAAACATTACATGCAAACAACCCTCAAGACGAATTTGAAAACGAAATAAGAAAATATAAAATGGAATTAAATTAAATTATTAATAAAATAAAATCCAACAACTCCGTCAAGAAATGTTTCACCATAATAACAAATCAGGTCAATATCTAGTTAATAAAATCAAACAAAATAAAGAAAGATTTACAATAGCCTCTATAAAAGACTCAACAGGGAAGCCAACCCAATCTCCAGAACATATAAACAATATCTTCAGAACCTTTTATACAAATTTATATTCATCAACTAAAGAAACCAAACAAGAACATATACACTCATATATACACTCAACATATACACATGACAAAACTTGAACTTACGCTCGTCAGTTCTCTCACGGTCCAATTGATTATGTAGATCGCATGAAACATTGCTCCGCAATCATCAAAAACGTCGTATGTCGTTTTAAACAGCGGCCGCTCCTTTTATAGTCACTTGAATTGTGACGTCACCAGTGTTGTTAGTAACGCGTTACTTAGTAACCAGAGACCGTGTATATAAGTGGACTGGAGGACACGAGTGAAAAGTGAAGCTGCAGTACAACTTTTAACCCTGCCCATTTCCATGTAAGTGAACGGGCCGGACGAGAAACTTTGAATTTTTATTACACGTATAATATGTTTTTTGAGCAATAGGCCCTTTTCACACTTACGCATTTTTTCTTCTGGAAAGCTCTCGTCGCAGGGTAAAGTTACTTCCGTTACACATTTAAACAATGGCAGCGTCCAATAACAAGAGCTTTTTCAGTGCACCAGGGTGTTCAGACTCGAAGCAAAAACAGCCGTATCTCAGTTTCCATGGTTTACCATCTGACGACGAGCAGCCGAGTCTGATCCGCTAGCATCTAGCCCCGAACCGCTAGCATCTAGCCCCGAACCGCTAACATCTAGCCCCGATCCGCTAGCATCTAGCCCCCATCCGCTAGCATCTAGCCCCGAACCGCTAGCATCTAGCCCCGATCCGCTAGCATCTAGCCCCGATCCGCTAGCATCTAGCCCCGATCCGCTAGCATCTAGCCCCGAACCGCTAGCATCTAGCCCCGAACCGCTAGCATCTAGCCCCGAACCGCTAGCATCTAGCCCCGATCCGCTAACATCTAGCCCCGATCCGCTAGCATCTAGCCCCGATCCGCTAGCATCTAGCCCCGATCCGCTAGCATCTAGCCCCGATCCGCTAGCATCTAGCCCCGATCCGCTAGCATCTAGCCCCGATCCGCTAGCATCTAGCTCATCCAGCTCTGACCATCACTTTGCTGTCGACTATATTGGACACTGAATAAACAACAACACTTAATAACTTGGTGTGTGTCATGAACTTGACTGATACTGATGTAAACCAAACAATCAATAGCTGACGTTACTCGGCTTGCTAACCTAGCTAGATATTGTTAACTAAAGCTGTCAGTATCATTCATAATATTATAATATATATCATAATAATATGGACAGTTTTACGACTCCGTAGGATGACTAATGAAACTAGCTATACGTTACCCACACAGCACAGGTACGTCGGCAAGACGTTTATGCGACGCTCACAGTTACATCGTTAAAGCATCTGCGGTCGGTCGTTTGCTCACTGGCACGACGTCGCATAGACATCGTTACCCGATGTTCAAACGACGTCCATCATCTGATGCTTTTAAGCTGTTTATGATGTTTACGATGTTTATGCGACGCTTACAGATTCATCGTTAAAGCGTCTATACAGCGTTGCTAATCGTCTTACCGTCGTTTTTGGATCAAGCCACGCGAGTCCGTTATTCCGTCGAGCGTCTCGCAGTTTGAATGTTTTGTTCTTTTAAATGCGAGCAGCAGTATTTATTCTTGTTCTGCATAATCCCAGGTAGACACCACAACTAGCTAGATAACGAAATAGTTGTTTGTGGAGTTTAATTCCTATTCAGATTTTGCCTTTAAAAGATTATAGAGATGTAAAGAGACAGCCAGTTTACAATTTTGAAAAGTTGTATTAATTAATTCACATGCACAAACAAAAACTTTCTAAAGTGTACATAAAATATTATTTTTGAAAAGTTGTATTTTAGAATCAATTCACATGCATAAACAATTACAAATAAATTATAAAATGTAAATCACATTAATATTATTAATAATAATAATAATAATAATAATAATAATAATAATAATAATAATGTTGTCGTTGTTTGATTAACTATGATATTGTAAATAATTTTCTCAGTGCTGTAACAAAAACGGAACTGTCCATGCGTGAACACGAAGGGCTGAAATCAACTTGATCACGTTGATTCAGCTTGGTCTTCCGCGATGAAGTCTGTCAGGCGCTAGGCG